>NC_056737.1:1730727593-1730827834 GCF_019279795.1 Protopterus annectens
AGCCCATCTGCACTGACATTGTGAAATTCACTGCGGTGCTGCATGGACATGTTATATGCTTGCAAACCCAAGCTCCATCTTAGCAACTTGGCATTTTGCAGGCTGGTTCTGTTTAACCATGTTAGGGGGTTGTGATCGGTCATAACAGTGAATTTCCTTCCATACAAATAAGACTGAAGTTTCTGCAGTGCCCACACTATGGTTAGACAGTCCTTTTCTACAGCTGCATAACATTCCTCCCTCGGTTGGAGCCTACAACTGAGGTAAACCACTGGGTGCTCTTCCCCCTCTAAAGAAATCTGGCTAAGTACAGCCCCCACCCCATGGTTCACAGCATCCACCTGCACAACAAATTCTTTGCTGTAATCTGGACTGGCTAATACAGGTGGTCCTCCCAAAGCTTCTTTAAGCTTCTGGAATGCCTGCTCACATGCTGGGGTCCACACTACCTTATCTGGCCTGTTCTTCCTTGTCAGGTCTGTGAGGGGAGCAGATATGGTACTATAACTGGGGACAAACTTTCTGTAGTACCCTGCTGTCCCTAAAAATGCCCTCACCTGCTTTTTAGTAATAGGTGCAGGCCATGCCTGAATGGCTTCCACTTTGGCAGGTTCTGGCCTTATCTTACCACTTCCCACTCTTTGTCCTAGGTAGGAGACCTCTGCCATACCCAACTGACATTTGCTTGGCTTAATGGTCAGCCCTGCCCTCTGTAGTCTGCCCAGCACCTCCCTGACATGCTGAGGGTGCTCTGGCCAGGAATGGCTGTAGATGGCAATATCTTATAGGTAAGCAAGGGCAAACCCTCTTGCTCCTGCTAGGATATGATCTACCAGCCTCTGGAAAGTTGCTGGGGCATTCTTCATCCCAAAGGGCATCTTTGTGAACTCATACAAGCCAAAAGGAATCACAAAGGCTGATTTCTCTCTTGCATTGGGAGTCAAGGGCACCTGCCAGTAACCCTTGGTAAGATCAGTGGTTGTAAAATACTTAGCCCCACCCAGCTGCTCTAGGGCCTCATCTGTCCTAGGCATGGGGTAAGCATCCGACTCTGTGTGACTACTTAATTTCTTGTAGTCCACATAGAACTTGGTGCTGCCATCCTTCTTTGGCACCAGCACCACTGGGGAGGCCCAGGGACTGTTGGACTCTTCAGTCACCCCTAGTTTCAACATCTCCTGTACCTCCTCCCTCAGACTGTTTAATTCTCTCAGGCACTCTGTAAAGGGTCTGCCTAATAGGCCTTTGGGGTCCTGTATCCACCTGGTGCTACCCCAGGTGGGTGCACCCTGGTTTCCCAGTGAACATGTCCCCAAATTCCTGCAACACTGCTCTGATTTCTCAAACTTGGGTAGGAGATAGCTGCTGGGACATTGCTACCCCTTCCACTGAGGTGTCAGCCCGAGCCTCACTGAGGAGATCAGTCACCAGATCTCTGTCAGACTCCTCCTGTAATCCACTGCAAATGCTCAGCACAAGGGCTCCCTATCATGGTAAGATTTCATCATGTTAACATGGTACAATTTGTGCCCCTGCCTTCTGCCTAGCAGTGCCACCATGAAATTAACACCACTTACCTCTCTTGCCACCTTGTAGGGTCCCTCCCAAGCTGCTTGCAGCTTGTTGCATCTGACAGGAATGAGAACCATTACCCGCTGCCCCACAGCATACTCTCTAGCTTGAGCATTCCTGTCATACCACACCTTTTTCTGCTGTTGGGCTTCTGCCAGGTTCTCCTGGACCGAGCCCAAGAATTCCCTGAGCCTTGTCCCAAGGTTCAGGATGTATGCCACAACAGACTCCTTGTGAGACATGCACTTACTTTCTCATTCATCTTTAATTAAATCTAGAGGTCCCCTCATCCTATGCCCATACAGTAACTCAAAGGGTGAAAAACCTGTGGATTCCTGGGGAACCTCTTTGTAAGCAAACAGATGGAGCAAATATTTGTCCCACTCCCTCTTAAACTGATAAGCAAATGCCCATAGCATGGACTTGAGTGTAGAGTTTAACCTCTCAACAAGACTATTAGTCTGGGGATGGTAGGGGTGGTCTTAATCTGCTTCACCCCACAGGACTTCTACAGACAAGCCAGCAGGTCTGACATGAAATTGGCACCTCTGTCAGTCAGTATTTCTTTAGGGAAACCTACCCTGCTGAAAATCTCTAACAACACATTTGCCACCTTCTCTGCATCAAGGAGGACAAAGCCACCACCTCAGGGTATCGTGTAGCATAATCCACTACCACTAGGATATACTTTTTCCCTGTGGAACTTGGGGTACTCTGAGGACCCACAATATCCATAGCTACCCTCTGAAATGGCTCCTCAATCACAGGCAAAGAAATCAAAGGAGCTCTCACCTTGTCTCCTGGCTTGCCTACCTTTTGGCACTGCTCACAGGTCCTGCAGTACCCTGTTACATCTCTGGAAATTCCAGGCCAATAGAAGTTCTGCATAATATGCCTCTTTGTAAGTTTTATGACCATATGACCTGCAAAGGGAATATCACGGGCTATGGCTAGAAGTGCCAGATGGTAGGCTCTAGGCACTGCCAACTGCTTTACTCTCTCACCTTCTAGCCCTCCCTCACTGGTCCACTCTCTGTATAGTAACCCTTTGCCCCAGTATACAGAATCCCCCTTTCCTTGAGAAACAGGTGTCTCCTTAGCTACCTGCCTCAGACCTTGCAATGTAGGGTCTGAGAGCTGAGCCTGTCTCAACTCTCTCCTTGTAACCCTTCCCAGCTCCCCTTCCAGAGGAAGTTTGGCATCCTCTGACAGTGGTGCCTCACTGTCAGTCTGGGTACTACTACTCACCCCTACCTTTGCAGTCACTCTGTCCAAGGGACCATCAGTACCCCCAAACAGCTGTGTCTCACCTTCAGTCTCACTGTTACAGGATAGCTCCCTCCCTCAAGTAACCACCTCACCAGTCCTGGCTGCAAGTATGCAGTCTGTCTGGGTCTCACCCAGGCTACCAGACTTACCTGCTTGTCTCCAAGCCTGACTGCATGTAACTGCACAAGCATTGGGTACTGCACTATCAAAATCATTCCCTATCAGGACATCTGCAGGTATATCCTCAAACACACCTACGTGGCTGGCTTCCTTTTCCACCCTCCCAGTCAAGGTGAACCCTAGCCAAAGGTATTTGGAATGGGGATCCCTCCTAAAGCCCTGACTGGAGTAGAATGCCCAGGCAAGTAGTGCTCTTATGTAACCAGTACAGGCTTTACAATGGTTATATCAGGGACTGTGTCTCTCTTGGTAATGGCCTCTTTGCCATTCACTACAATAGGATATAACCTCTGGTGGTAGTTTGGTACCCTTGTTGTCCCAAGACAGCCTACTATTGGCATTTTGTCTTTCCCTCTTACTGGCTCCCTCACCTTTTGTTTCCCACCTTGCCTCTGTGGACACCTGTATGCCATATGGCCCCACTGGTTGCATTGAAAACATTTGACCCTAGCTCGTGGATGTGTACCCAGACTAGTGGCTTCCCCTGCTACTGGCAGATTCTGTTGGGGCAGTCTGTGCTGCCCACCATGGGTTCCTTTAGACCCATGAGCAGTACTTGGGGTCCCTTTCCTGTGCAGGGCTGCCCTGCTTGCCAGGTATAGGTCTCCCTTCTTCCCCAACTCATCTGAAGTGGTACGTTGTCTATCAGCTAACCAGATCCTCATGCCCTCAGACAAAGTGCTAAGGGCTTGTTCCCTCAACAAAAGGTCTGCCAGCCCTTCAAAAGTGGTGACCTGACATCCACTCACCCACCTGTGGAAATAAGTGCTCAGTTCAGCAACATATTCACACACACTTTCATCTGCCTTACATCTATGCTCACAAAACTTTTTCCTATACATTTCAGGTGTTAGTTTAAACAATTCTAACAAGTGATTTTTAACAGCACTGTAATCAAAACATGCTATGTCAGACATTTTTGACAAAACAGTTACAGCTTTACCATGGAGTAAGGGGGTCAAGAACCGTACCCAGAGCCGTTGGTCAACACCATACTGTTTGCATACTCTCTCAAACATATGAATGAAACTGTCAAAATTATCTCCCTCTTTAAACTGTGGAAGAAATTTACTGACCTTTTGTGCTTCTGGGGTCCAGTTACTCCCTTCCCCATTACCTCCGTGACTCTGGCAAAGAGCCAACATTTCCCTCTCATGCTTCCTCTGACACTTTTTTTTTTTTTTCTCGGCTTCCAGGTGTAGCAGTTTCTCATTCTCCTCAACCTGTATACTCCTCAGTCTGTCAGCTGCTTCTATCTCCAAACATCTGGCCTCCAACTCAAGTCTCTTTAGCTCCAGGTGGATTTTTAAGTCCTCTGCAGAAAGGTTGAGCTGTCCATTCTCCAAGGGCATTATATCTCCATTAACAAGTCTGATTGTCCTCCTGGTTGCTGTTTCCTGATGCAGCTGTAATCAAGGCGGCAATCGGGTCTGCCTTAGTCAGGTTTCCAGGCACCAGTCCCCTAGCCTGGCACATCTCCACCAAGTGGCTCCTTGTCAGCTTTCCATACTCCTCTGCTGACATGGTGCCTGCTCACCCTGACTAACTAAGCTAAAAAAAAGAAATAAAACAATTGTGATCTGAACTCTTGAGTATTCACTGCGTGGCTGATTTAGAGTACAAAACACCTTCAGAGCTCACTGTACACAAGCTACGGGAATTCACTCTACCCAAACACTACAAGCCAATTAGTATTTGCCAATCAATTAATATGTGGTGTGGATATCTCGCCACTGCTAAACAATTAATATGTGAAGCCCATGCCCTGGCCCAGCAATCAAGGAGCCTCAATCCTCACCACCAACACCAGTGAGGGACGTCTCATATAGGAGGAAATGATAACACATACACACAGTAAAGTGCAATTTCTCTAAAGAACACACGGAGATCACAGTCAGTCTGGGGCTGGTTGCTCCCTTGCTCTCCAAGTCCCCTGTAAGACTCCTCACTGGCACAGTTATAGGGTCCAGATCTCAGCCTAGTGGGCAAGCTAAAACCTCTATCACCCTCTCTGTCCAACCAGTGCTTCTTGTCCCTGCCCCAGTAGCTGACACACACACACACACACACACACACACACACACACACACACACACACACACACACACACACACACACACACACTTTGAGAAGAGTTTATACAACCACACCGACACTCCTGGGGAAGGCTGGCACAAGTTCTCCAGCTTTGCCCCTTTTTCCCAGACTATGCTGTAGTACCAGCTGCCACCACCCACTAATATTTATCAGCTACTCAAAGGCCCTTAAAAGGGTGTCCAATTATTACTGTGCAATATTATTATCCAATTGGTATTATAGCCCAGGGCTAAAGCTATTAGAGTGGCTTTGTACAATTTTAGCAAAGGTATGCAAGTAGTCTAAAGAGCTTAAATTATCTCTACAAAAACAGCCACAGTTGGAAGGGTTTAAAAATATTTAATAATAAATAATAAAAACACAAGACAGTACTTTTTACAGTGCTAGTCAAGGGTTTAGAGATCATAGAGAAGTACTTAAAATAATTCAGTAGTACAGTTCTGACGTCACAGAAAAAACACAAGTTTAATCTTTCTATTTTCTAGCTATTTTCTAAGAGAAAACGCAAGTCTAAGATAAACTTACATATAGAGCAAGACAGTGCTGGTCAGTCCGATGGTCAGGACAAAAAATGCTTAATGCTCTCTCATTCTCTCTGTTTTTAAAATCACATTCCTGGTTCACATTACATCATTCTTAACACTTCCCTGGGTTCCCAGGCTAAGATAAACTACATTTACATTCTTCACCTCTGGGCAGAAACCAGAGCAATAAAGGACATTATGCATGCAAATTCTGTCCATCAACTCTGGCCTTAAAACAATAGGCAGGATGCCCCACTGTAGACGTTTTATAACTCTGAGGATAGATAAACTTTGGAAAAGAGAGCTATATTGTTTTCTTTAAAAGAAAAAAAGTAATCATTTCTCTTTCTCTGATTTTCTGTGATCTTAGAGCTGGTATAAGTTAGTAGGTTGGAAGCATAGCTCCACAAATGGGGTGTAAGGAATCTTATTTTCTTCAAAGATATAGTAAATGTTTGCACTTTGGTTATGCTTTATTATAGAGTATAGAACAGAACTATAAAAAACATAGAGCTGCACAGCATTTTTTGAAGTATATTTCATTTTATTTTTGTTTAACTTCTTGGTGGTCAAAACAAATGTTGAAAGTTTATGGCTGACCAAGTTTGTAGACTACTTTAACCCTGGTGCCATAATAAACGCCACAAAGGAAACGAAATTCTTCCAAAGTGGCTGTTGTCAAAATCGTGGACTAAAACTAAATACCAAGAAATGTATAGTCATATGCTTTGGTAAGCTTGACTTCCCTTGCAACAATTGCATTGACACTACACCTGTTTAAGCTGATCCACAGCCAAGGATCTTGGAACCTGGAAAATGCGCAGGTGAAAGCTGCTCTCTCTAAAGCTAAAAACACAGCATCAATGGGACCGGATGGGGTCCCTGGCTGTGTGCTACATGAACTCCGCACATAAGGCAGCTGTTTAATCTTAGCCTCACCACAGGATATGTGCCCAAGGAGTGGCGTACGGCAACTGTGGTCCCACTCCACAAAGGCGGTGCCTCTACGGACCCTGGTAATTACCGCCCCATAAGCTTAACAAGCCTGGTCTGCAAAGCTATGGAGAGGATCATAATGGAACTCATAAACAAGGACATAGGGGACTTGCAGACCTTGGACCCAACCCAGTTTGGCTTTGTCAAGGGCAGATCTTGCCTTTTGAACTTGGTCGACTTCTTTGAAACAGTCACCAAGGCCATTGATGAGGGAAAGGCAGTCCATACAGCCTACCTTGACCTTGCAAAAGCTTTCGACACAATACCCACTCAGGTATTATAGAGAAACTTACCAGCTTAAATGTAAACCCATATGTCACAAGATGGGTTGCAAACTGGCTAAAGGACAGAACCCACAGGGTTAGAGTTGCTGGAGCCATGTCAGACTCCAAGCCGGTTACAAGTGGAGTCCCACAAGGCTCAGTCCTTGGCCCCCTATTGTTCGGCATCTACTTCTCAGAAGTACAGGCAAACATAGGAGGACTATGGCTGACAAAGTTTGCGGATGACTGCAAACTGGGTGCCATAGTGGATAGTACATCGGACACAGACATCCTTCAGAGGGGTCTCATGGAAACTGATAGCTGGTGCCAGAGCCATGGCCTGAAGTTAAACGCAAAAAAGTGTATAGTCATACCCTTCGGGAAAAACAAGGTAACCCCAAGCTACCATATAGGTGGCAACCCACTAAGCACAGAAGAGGTTATCAGGGACCTGGGGACCCAGGTTGACAGTGGCCTCGTTTGATGCTCACGTTGCTAAAGTGGTTGAAAGACCTTCTACATTGCCCACCTGATCATGAAGGATTCACATCCAGATCAAGTGAGGTCATTGTTCCCCTGTACTCTTCACTTATCAGACCAATGATCGAGTACAATGCCCCATTCGGGATGTATCTCACCCGACACCTGCAGCAATTGGAAAGACCCCAAAAGTTCCTCACCAAAAGGATAAAGGGACTCCAAAACCTGTCATATGCTGCCAGACTGAAGAAACTCCAACTCTATTCAGTTGCATACCGTCTGCTCAGAGGTGACCTGTGCCTGACATACAAGGCCGTGACCAACCCGGAATTAATGGACATGCTACACCTCAAAAAATCCAAATCCACCAAAACCAGTAGAGCAAGAGACTTAAACCTTAGCACGGATATAAGTAGGATGTGCTGGAGGGATAGATTTATCACCCAGAGACTCCCCATGCTGTGAAATAAAATCCCGGTCCATGTGAGGCAGAGCACCTCGCTGGCTCTGTTCGAGAAATCTTGACTGGTGGATGGGAGATCGTAGGTTTACCCCGGGAATCATCTCTGTGTCACTACTGGACAGAGGCACAACAAACTAATGGGCACAGTATTTCTAACATAAGGGGCGGCGTAAGCCACATAACTTTGGGCTAGGCTTATAAATGCCCTAGGGCAGTTAGCCTAGTATAAACCTATGAACCTATGTCAACAATGAAGTGTCCTTTAATCACTATGTATCTACTATTGTAAGAAGGTCCTATTTTATCACACAGCTCATCTCTAAAGGTATGGTGTCCAGGTTCAGGGATATAATCATTCCATTGTACTCTGCTCTCTTCAGACTGATCATTGAACTTAATGCTCCATTAGGTATGTACCTGCTATGTCTCATGACCGAAGTCTCCTGAAAAGCAGCATCATCTAGCTAAAAATCTGTATTTCTAACATGCAAAAATTTTGAATAGCATATAGCTCTTCCATTGTCCAGTAGAAATGAGGGATATTGCTCAGAAATACATTTACAAAGCAGAAAGTGACAAAAGTGATAGAAATGTATGCACATTATCAAAATATGGTGTAAAATCTGTAGAGTTTAATGAACTTTATTGTAAAATTGTAGATTTGTATCATCTTTAGTTAATATTGTTGCCACTAGTATGTTGGTCATGTAGTGTGGTTTTCTGAAAACTAGACAGCTTCATGAATCGATTATGATTAGGATTCAGAAAATTGTGTGAAGGGGTAAATCAAGGCATCTACCTCTAAAAAAAAATAGGGATATGTTGTGCAGGGGTAAATGCTCCTCCAAAATAGGGACAGCTGAGAGATCTAGTACCTGTACAAAAACTTGTCGCAACTGGAGCAACTACAGTGCTTTCTCACATTAAGGGCCTTGGTCACAAAAACTATATACTGTCTCAAAGTCTCATCCCTCTTCTCAGTACCATACAGGCTACTAAGGGGTGACCTCTGCTTTGTGTGTAGAGCCTCAACAGACTCTATCCTTTCAGACCTGTTGCACATTTGCAAGTCCATTGGTAATGTGAATACCTGCTCAAAAGGTCTTGATCTCTGTCTCTTTTAAAACAGGGAGAAGATTTTGGAGGGACAGGTATATATCATGCAGTATGCTTTTTCCTGTGAAACTGTTCCTCTCCTTATAAACAGAAGTACTTCTCTTACTCTATCAAAATATAATTTGGATGAATGGATGGAAAACTGCAAATTCATCCCTGGTTTAGCACCCATGTTCCTCACGGATTGAGGCAACAAGTAAATTGCCAAACACATCCTTGTTCTGGCTACCTCTGGGTTATCTGTATGGAAAATATAAGGGCTAAAAACTATCAAGAGAATGTAAGGCTTAGGCTTCCTAAGAGCTTCACAGTTCTGTAGCTTAGTAGCTTAGCTTTGGATGGTGCAGTAGTGCAGTGGTAGCATTGTCGCCTCACAGCAAGAGGTTCTCCGGTTTGATTCTCGGCTGGAGTGCCTTCTGTGTGGAGTCTGCATGTTTTCCCTGCATTCGTGTGGGTTTTCTATGGGTGCTCCAGTTTTCTCCCATGTTACAAAGACATGCATTTGGAGTGTTTCTCCCCTGGCCTCCGCTGAAAATTGCCTCTGTTCCAAGTCGGACTTTCCCGGTAAACAGATGTAAAATAAGTAAATAGTAAGTACCTATAAACTTATT
Organism: Protopterus annectens; assembly: GCF_019279795.1. NCBI lineage: Eukaryota > Metazoa > Chordata > Ceratodontiformes > Protopteridae > Protopterus > Protopterus annectens. Next base: position 1,730,737,165 of record NC_056737.1, read on the forward strand.
AACCTGTAGTAGTGCACTGATCTCAGTGGACTAATTTCATTGACAACCTGGGTGAATGTAAACACCAATGTAGAGGAGAAATGGACACATTTAGAATAAGAGAAGTGAATTATAACTGTATATGAGTATATGTCAGCATATTTATATATTATTTTTATTTGCTTTTGCTTACCAGGAAAGTCCTCCGGGCTGAAATGAGCCCATTTTCAGTGGAGGCCCGGGGAGAAAAGCTCCAAAAAAAAATGTACATAAAGATTATTTAGAGAGTTAATAACAGCATTTAACAATATACAAAAGTAATAACAGCATTTAGCAATATACAATAGAATAATATAGGAGTCAAAAGTGACACAGTTACATAGGCAATGTATAGCAACATTTTGTGGAAGACTCGGGTGCTTGGCAGGTATTCGGTAGATCAGACAGATAATGATAGTCTGCACTTACACAATTTTTACACACCATATACAACAAATACATTTAGTTTATAGTTTTTATATTTAATTAAAATATATGTGCAGTGTATATAATTACGCAATGATATAATTTGGTTTACAAGGTTTTTAAAGGGAAAGAAAAGAATAAAAAGTAGAAAAGATATGGTTAGAGTGGTTATGTGATCTAGACCAACTCTTAGCCCAGGCAGTTGGCTTGTTACAGAGTTATGCTTTTGAAGTGGGATCTGAATTTGGTGTACTTGGAGAGATCCTTAAGGAAAAAGCCCAGAGTTTGGAGCTATTGTATAATACCATTTGATATAATGTACTACTATGGTCGTGTTTGTTTGGAAAAGTCTTCTAAAGTTCTAGGTGTAGGTTTGAGTGATGAACTGTTAGTCAGAAATCAGTATTTGTTCAAGTTTTACATGTTTTATGTTTTATTTTTTAGCCTGAGACATACAGGGATAAAGACCAGAGTGTTTCTATTTTGACCAGACTCCAGTTAGTGGCTTGGATTATTGATGGCTCAGGCAAAGATGATTAGAATAATCCTCATCCTGCAGGGGTGTGGTGGGGGTCCACGTGCTCAGATGCACCATCCCAGCTGATCTGTGGTGGATGAGCAGTTGGTGCTGTCTGTTAGATGGCAGGGAATGTCAGAATCATATGCAGAGGTGTGGATGATGCACAACAAATACCATTGCTTGTCAACCCCTGGGAGCTGTTTAAGCATGTATAGGGGTCAGGATTAGGTCTTAAGAGAAAACGCTGTTCAGTATCAATATGATAATACCCCAAGAAGCTGTGGCCTCCTCTCCAGGCTTGAATATGATGAGAGCTAGTCCAGAGGAGAGGTGGCTAAGCTAGGCTTGGTACACTCAGGAAGCAGCAGATTCAGTGGTGAGGAGCTGAATAGTGTGGCAAAAACGCTTCTGCTTCCCTTGAGTTATTGATCTAGATTTTGATTCCTTATTATGAGTTGTGAATGGTGCAGTGTCAGATTTCCTAATCAGAACTTTCATTATCTTTAGACTACAGTGGTTGTAACCTTAAAATGGACTTTTCAATTGAAAAAAAAATCAGTTTATAAACATCAGTTTGTTTTCATAAATAGCAGAGAGTGGAATGAAACCAACAGGAATATTGACATTTACATTTTTGGAGCACCAGCATACACTTGTTGCACTTATTCTGCCATCCTTCCCAACCCCAAAGACATGCCTACACAGGCAATAAACAACAATCCAGTGTGCTGCTAGCTGAACCCTAGTCATCTGCTTGTAGGAACCACTACTAAAACATCCAGGAATCTAACGTGATCATCTGGGGATATAGAGGGGATCCAATTTGTGGATCTCTGGGTATTAAATGAGATGTTGCCCCTGACAAATATGAAGACACCATCACATTGTCCGTCAGACCTATCCTGGTTTCTTGGTACAGTTGGATGGAGCCTTATTGCAACCCAGATGACTAGGGTTCATTTAGCAGCCCTGACACTGGAGGAGTTAATCAGGGATGGTGAGGAATGAATGAAGGCACGTAGCTTGCACACATCTCCCCCTGAGGTGAAGGGGTTTGGCCTGTCTTGGTGGTGGTGGGAGAAAGTGGGTGGTGTGGTCTCATTGTCTCTTTGGTGGAAACCAGGAAGACCACCCATACCTCTCAACCGTCCAGATTTTCACAGAGTATCCAAATTTTTGCCTGAAATTGTTGATCTGTTCCCCATAAAATTTGTGGTTTTCTGGCAAATCATTGAGGATTGAAGCCACTAGATAATGATATGCATTTGAGTTTCAGACCTCATATTGTACAAGAAAATGCATGCTTGCACTAATCCTGTCATTGTGGTAACTTTTCTAAGTTTTTAAGAACAATATTTAAAATCTGTTCCTATTTTGAGCCTTTGTCCCTTCCATTATTTTAGGCTTTCCAGATTTCTTATGCTAAAAGATTGAGAGGTACACACTGATTCTTAGGGGGGGGAGGAGCAGGGCCACTTAGAGAGAATCTAAATTAAGGGACATCCTCTGTGAATGGCCCATTGCATGCCTCTCTTCACCACCTAGCCGAGTGTGTATGCAGCTAGGGCCAGTGAGAAAAAAGAAAACAATTTGTACTACCCACTACCCTGATAGCTATCTAAATGATGGTTCCTCCTGATTGACCCTTGATCCAGTGAAGTGGAATGAATGGGCCAATTGGCTGGGGCAGGGCCGTTGGTCTACAGGCAGTGGGCGTAAAAATATGTATAAAACAAAATTTTCCATCAGGCTGTTGAAATCGTAGGCACAAAATCCAGGAATGGCTAGAGTACATTCTTTACATTCAGATAAAGTCTGTGTAGCTACACATTCATAGTAAATTTTCAGAAGCAGAGCACCTTTGGATTGAGCAATTTATTTAAACTCCATGATAGTTAGACAAGCCACCTAAATGTGATCTTTATGGTTAGGTGAAATTTTCTAAGTTGGGAAGTCCATTTAATGGACTCTGCCTAAGAAATACACTATGGTGCTAGCATTCAAAAACTTGAATGAGGTATACAAGCCATCCCTTGCAAAGCAAGTAGGACTTTTTGTCATCTTATACCAGGTGGATACATATTGCAACCTCCCTGGAATGATGGCCACTAATCCAATTGTTAACCAGTTACCTTCTTTTTATATTTTGTCATCATCCTCAGTGAAGGAAGGATTCCAGTTAGGACCAGAGTCTTATCTGCATTTGTCGTATGCATAGAAAGTTCTGACATTTCTCACTGCAAGCCTCTGAAGATTTTACAGATCGGGTCATTCTCTTCAATGCGGGCCACTACCATGTTTCATACTTGTCTTGAGGGCCCATGCCATTTCAGTAATCCTAACATCTGGCAGTAACTCTGTCCTAGTCAAGCCTAGTGATTAGGGAATCTGCATGCTAACCATTCAGTCACCAATCACTAATTTTTCTGAAGCAAATTTATGAATACTGGATTGGCTGTTGGGGACTTGTTGATGTAGATGTGCATGGGGTAGGTGAGCTGTGGGACTTCACTGAAGCCTGATCTTACAAGTTCTAGGAGGCTTTGACAAAGATTTTTTTTTTTTAGAGTATCAGAATATGGCATTTCTGTGTGTTCTGTTTGAGAATGTAGGAGTGGTTGAGGTTGTGACTAGGTAATGCTCACTATTTGTTGTTAATCATGAGAAAGATGCCTCCATATTGCACCTCTCACTGCAGAGATTTCAGTGTTAAGAAGGAAATCATTATTCGTGAACATAAGACAAGTTACTACACTGCCTTGGGATACCAAGTGCTAGGAGGCAGGTGACATAAGGGGAACAAGTTTGCTGGCCCTCCTTGTTATCCAGTGGTTGAGTGTTAGCTGGCTAAGTGCACAAGGAAGTTAATGGAGGGCTGAGAAAGTATCACCAGAATAGTATCCGTGGTGCCAGCACTGTGACACTTAGTACACTGATGTGACCAGTGCTGCTAGAGGCAATTCAGAGCAGCCAATCAAAGGTAAGTGTAACTTAATGCCACCTTGGGCGCAATGGAGCCAGCTGTGAACTAGGAGAAAAATGATACTTTGATAGTGAAAATACTCTGACTACCAACTGTTTGGCTGTAACTACACTGGTACTGCATGCAACACAGTTCAGTGTATGACCATGCAATAAGTAGCAGTTAAGGAAGACAAAAGAACCCTTCAGAAAACAACTCTAGGAGAGCCAGTGGTGCTTAAACTCTCACAGAATGACAGTTATCAACTTTCTTTTACAAGAATAACTACTAAAGTTTCCAGTATGCCCCCCAATACAAGCAAGCTATTATTTATGAAAAATATACATAATGTATGTATGTAAATAGAACAAAAACAGTTACATTAACTTAAATTTGCTAAACTAAGTTAAGTGTAATACTTATGTTGTATAGGAGGGACTCAGAAAAGTAATAAAATCAGGCGGAAAATATCTTAAAGTAGTACACAAAGGTACTGGTACTTCCTAGCTGGATATCCCTCGTCAACAACAGTAAATATATTAAAAGAATAAAGACTTTGAAAAGTTTAGCACCTGTTACAGGCAGTTCAACAACCAGTCAGCAAAGTGTGGCAATTTATATGGAGCAGTTCTAAAGAGGATGCTCACTGCCATTTATTGGAAAAGGCTGGCTAGCTATCCATTTCACTCAGGAACATTCTCCTGTCATATACTTTTGATCTTCAGTCTGCTTCTCCTGGTCCCATGCTCATTTCTGTCAAGGACATTAAAAAAATTGAAGCCTAAAATGTAGAGTTTAACTATCAATCTTTGTAACTACTGACTTGTTGTGTGTGTGTGTGTGTGTGTGTGTGTGTGTGTGTGTGTGTGTGTGTGTGTGTGTATGTGCCTACATGCACTCATGATTTCAGGCCATAATTTATACTTGATAATGGTTCTCTGAAGAGTGAAGCATGTTTTTTTATTATGTAAACTGTTATTGTTTGATAGACAGAACTCAGTCTTTTATTTCTGTATTCATTACTCTTCAAAACAAGGCTATTGAAATGCACGCCATCTAATGGATTTTGTTGTTGCTTTGCATTTAAAATATTTTGTGAGGGGAGAAACAGCAAAATTAATCAGAAAGAGGAACCACCTGGAGTAATGGTTTTGGGAAACGCCTGTTCCTGTTACATATAATGTACAACTAAAGAACAAATCAGTAAAAAGAGTCCTAGAGTATATTTTGTAAGAGCATATTATTACTACTACTTTTACACAGTGAGACTGATGCTGTAATATGGGACAAGAGACTTGATTTTAGTCTCTGTGTCCAGTATAGTAATATGTAGACACAGCTCAAGTAATTCAGTTAAAATGCACATTTACCAGCTGGTTTGTTGCTGACTTATTTCCTTTTGTTTTTGTCTTAGGAAACCGTCTCAGAAACCCAGATGATCCTCCAGAATTTAAATCGTACCAGTGGTTTGGAGCTTCTGTGAGATCTCAAAATGCAAACATTCTGGTAACTATCTTTTCTTGGGTACCACACATTTCAGGCTCTAAACAGAAGCAACATGAAAGAGCAGTACTATATCAACTTATTAAAGTATAGCAAAAATCACAAAGACAGAATAGTTTCAGTTCATGTAAAATGTTCAGTGCTTAGAGTAACAAAGTATAAACTGTTTAACAAAGGTTTCTAGCAAATATAAAATGATTCCATTCTTGTGAGTGAGTCATAATATCTGTTTTTCTGAACAATACATTCCTATATGATTTGTTTAAAAATAACTAGTGTCATTACAGTTTCTTTCATTAGTTGTCTAGAAATATTAGGGTGAATCCTACAAATCACCTACTGCTTTCTCTAACATTATTTTTGTGAGTGTCTTCTGGATTTTTTTTTTTTCATTAAAGGACTGGAAGCAATGTATGTATGGAAAGTGACACAACCTGCCAAGTGTACCCTTCCAGATGCTAACCTGTCGAGATATATCCCATTGATCTTCTGGGGTAAACAACCTAGATCATCTTTTCTTGCAAGGTAACGAGCCCCTTCTGCACACCCATGTAGAGGACTTCACCTTGCTTAAATACACCAATTCCATTGTTCCACAACCTTTGGGAAAACAGATAAGAACACCCTTCCTGCAAAGGTGAGCATGACATTTGTGCATACTATGAGCTTGTGTTTCAGCACAAAACACAGCACACCTCTGGGATATTAAGATCAGAGAGTACATTTACGAAATAGTTTAATCAAATGGTAACCTTCATATAAGCAGCTCCCCTCCATTCTAAGCAAATTTACTGACTATTTGATAAGTCTTCCTTTCCTTCCATCGACACTCAGTCTTCCCTCATATTTTTTGTCTGTACCTCATAAAATTTGTGGTTTTCTGGCAAATTACTGAGGATTGAAGTCACTATATGTTTGAATTTCAGACTTCATTCATATCCTTCAGCAAATGCATGCTAGCACAAATCCTAGCAATGTTCTGAGTTTATAAGAGCAATATTTCAAATTTGTCCCTATTTTTGGGCCCATTCCCCTCATTTTAGGCTTTGTCCAAAGTTTTTTGTACTAAGAGGTTGAAAGGTCTAGGTTTTTGCTGCAGTCATGAGTTAAATTGTTTTATTTTGTGCTTCCAAAGTGTATGACTATTGAAGAGAAGCACTTGCATACAGAGTGATAATTCAGCTTATAAATAAGTTAATAATGAGCAGAAGAATTGATTTTGATAGCCCTACTTTCATTCTTTTGTGCCTATCCTTTGTCCATTTTGTCAGGCTTTACTTTTTCCTTTCTTTGTTCAGTCATGAGGTATCACTTTTTCCTTTCTTTGTTCTGTCATGAAACTTAATTTTTTTAAATAAATCTTCCACCTTTTCCTCCATCTTGAACTTTTACTTTTCCGTATTTTTTTGCTTCTATCCATTTTCTGTTTCCTTGTATATCTTAGTGCTGCATGTTTTTCCTCTGGCTTATATGCCTCCTCATTCAAAAAAAAAATGTCAGCATTTTCTACCATCTTTTTTATTTTTGTATTTATTTTAAACAAAGGATAGTTGCTTTGTGTTTTTTTTTACATTTTCCAAATGTTGTATTGTAGTATCTTCATGTCTGTTTATTAATAGTTTGCTACAACTACTACCTCATTTTGTCAGAGTCTGCCATGCCGCAGTCCATAATCTTCTCTATTGATTTTCTTTGTGCTGTAATTAAGTCACTTGTGAAGCACCCTGCTTGGTGATCACTTGGTGCTGAGTGGCTGCGATAATATACAAATAATAAAAAAAGGTAATGTATAAGCTGACCCAGAAGTTTTTGACTTTATTTTCAGATGGAATGAATAGATTCAAGTAATGCTGATTCTTAATAAAAGTGTTTCAGATGGATGTCTTAGTGTCACTCTCTTGGAATAGGATCTACTTTGCAGGCACTTTGAATGCTGCAGTGTAAATCTTTGGAATCTGTCCACCTGCAAGTTTTTATTGATAAACGTTTGTATTTTTATGAGGTTGGAAAGTGTGAATGGAAGGCAGTGACAGTCTGTGAGAAGAAGCCATTTTCCTAATGCAGTCATTAGTATGCATTAAACTTTAATATTGGTGCTACAGAATTAGTGAAATAGACTATGCATCTTACTATAGATTTTGCAATACTTTTTTACTTTTCCACTAAATATCAAACCACCACTATATCTGCTAACAGTTGTTACCTATTTGTTTGCATTTATTGGGTAAGAGCAAAGTATTGTATGGCCGTCATCCAGACAGCCATTGGAGGGGGGGGGGGGTTACATAAGCCTTACAATTCCCAGTGTATGCTTGCAAGGACAGAAGAACCAGGTATATGACACATTACTGTGGAGGCTTGTTACCTACTCCCATGGGTTACTCTATCCCCAGTACCTCCCCATTATAGGCAGATGTTTACATACCATCTCCAGTTTCCAAAAGGGATTGTAGGTAGATCATGTGTTTGGAAACACATCCCTAAATTCTACCTCCACCTCACCTAGGTGGGGAGAACAGGCACTGCTTCTTCATTCCTCTTCTAGATACTGCTATGTAAAGTAAAGGTGTAATTTTCTATGTCTCCTGTATATTAGAGTCATTTAGTTTGTAAAGTTCATTAATATTGCAGTTACTGATTTTGAAATGTGATCACGCAACGTATTTTCTCTGCCGACACATATTGCAGTTTCACTCCTGCTGCATGTTGGAGTGATTTTAAGCTGCTGTTACTTGCTTTCTCTGCTCATGGTTCTGCTTTATAGTAAAAGACTGTTTAATCAAATGCATGTGACAGCTTCCCTCTTCTGGGTTTGAGATTCCCTTCCCTGTTTTAAGAACACCAAGTCCAAGAGTGTTCTTCTTGACAGCAGTTTCTAGCACTTGTTGGCATCAACATTAATCTTCTGTTAGATGTGGTTGAAATCCAGGTTCTCTATAACTCAGCTCCCTTTTCTATACTGATCTTCTTTTTCATTTTCCTCAGTATTGGTCCTCTGGCCTACTGGCCGTGCTGCAGCAGTTTTCACCATGGCCCCCTGTGTTTACAGCTCTCCTTCACTTATTGTGATGCTGTGATCCTTTTAGTTGATATAACTGACTACATATTTTCTTTTTTTTTTTTTTTCCAGAATATTGGCTATTTTCTTGTTGTAGTGTGCTGATGAGGTGAAATGACAGCAGAACAAGTTGTCACATTTGATGGAGTCTTTGCATTAACTTATATAACACCTGTGTGTTATACACCTGCTTGAGTATGGCATTGCAAAGTTCAAAATCGATGTGTTGTGCATTCCTGATTCATGATGTTGCTATAACCTTTTTTATTAGAGTTATTTACACTTTTACATCAGACTGCGAAGGACCCGCAAGTATGGCTAGTGCAACGGCCCAAAAGCAGGACAACCCAAAAAGCAAATGAAAGAGCCAGCACAACTCTGTGTGGAAAATAATGTATTATAAAATACACATCATTAATTCACATAAGACTCCAGACCGGTTTTGGCTACACAGCCTTTCTCAGTGAACAAAAACAAACATACCCCACCAACAGATGATGTATAAATACATATTTTGATTGGCCAATAGTTTAACAAGACATCACTTAATTAGTTAATAAAAAATAATCATTAAGGCCAGGTAGAAAAAGCTCTCCTAGCATAACAATCCACTTTTTTTCTTTCAAATTTAATATTTCATGTAAACCAGCCCTGTCCTGTGTTTTGTTCAAAATACAATCAATAATGGTAAATTTAAATGTGAGAGTTTTGTGTTTGCAGATATGTTTGTATAGAGCGCTTAACTGTTTGTGGTTCTTTATATCACTAATGTGTTCACATATTCTCAATCTTAAAGGCCTAAACGTTTGCCCAACATAAAAGGCCGGGCATGTACAGCTGGCCAACTAAATCACCCAGTTAGTGCTACAATTCCCCAAAAAAGTTAGATCATATACAACAGGTGTATTCTTACTGCTAAAGCTTTTTGTCTTGAACACCCTGGGGCAATGATAACAATGGCCACATGGATTGCAACCAACCAATTTTTCACCAGTAATGGTTCTCTGACCCATATTTGTATCTTGAACCTGCCATATTTTATAATGACTAAACAGGGACCCCAGAGAATGACCCTTCCAAAAGGAATATGAGCATTTCTCTCCCATAAATTCTCCAAGTGAAGCCTCCACACTGCAAGATATTCCAATGTCTGCAAATTATATTCATAAATTAATATGTATTCTTACCATAGGTCGCTACTAATCTGACCTGATTTTTATTGTCAGAACGACCTCCTCTATACTTAAGTAGTCCAGATCTCTCCTGCTGGGTGGCAAACTCACTAGCCCTACAGATGTCACCAACCCTGTATCCCCGATCTTTGAATCTAGTAGAAAGATGCTGTTCATAATTACTATATTTGGAGGGGCTAGAACAAATTCTCTTAATCGACTTGGGGATATTTTGATGACATGTTGGGGGTGGAAGCTCGAAGCATGTAGCAGTGTATTATATTGGGGGAATTTCCGAAATATCTCAGTCTCCAATGTGTCCAGAGGAGTACGTTTCACCAAAACATCCAAGAAAGTGATCTCATATTTATGCCAATTAATCTTGAACTCGATACTCCATTTATTCTGATTTAGATATTCAACAAATTCCTGTAAATGGACTTCATCAGCTCTCCACACCATCCAACAGTCATCAAGATATCGCCTCCAAATATCAATTTCATCCAGGCATAGGTTGTGACCATTGTCCGAGATTAAATGCTCCTCCAAATAAGCCATAAACAGGTCGGCATATATGGGGGCAAAAGATGCACCCATAGCAGTACCTTGAACTTGCCATACACATTGCTTTTGGAAATAAAAAACATTCTTGGTTAAGGCATGTTCTGCTAGGCCGACCAAGAAAGAGTTGAAACCTGGACTATAAAGTCTAGCCTATCTAGCCAATACTGCAACACAGCTAGACCTGCCCAATGGGGGATATTAGTATACAGGGAGGGAACATCAAGGGTATATAGTAGCCAGTGGGGCTCAAGTTGTGAATCTGATATTATACCCAAAAACTGAGTGGTGTCCGAGCCCATATGTGTGACAAGAAAGGTTTCAAATTGGAGGTGAGAAAATCGGAAAGGGGTTCAGTGAGTGAACCCTGCCCCAACACTATGGGCCTCCCTGGAGGATTGTTAGGATCCTTGTGGATTTTGGGCAGGAGGTGTAGTTATTGCTGTTTTGGATAGTCAACCTTAGGAATATTAGAAAAGGAATATGAACATTTCCCTCCCAAAAATTCTCCAAGTGAAGCCTCACTCTGCAAGATATTCCAATGTCTGGAAATTATATTCATAAATATGTGTTCTTACCATAGGTCATTACTCTATATATCTTCACATCCTTACTGCCTATAATGCCTCCTCATGCAACTGTATCTTTGACCATGAATGTAAAATGAATGTTCGTCTAATTATTCTTTTTCTCCTCCACCTGGCATTTCTTCTCCTTTTATTTCTTTGCACCGCCTCTTTCCTACACTTCTCTTCTGATTTACTTCTTTTGAATTTCAAATGTATGTGTATTTCATTTTTGCTTTTTTTCTGTGCTAACTATACAAATGTATAAAATTGTATTTTTTGCTTGCTTGTGAATTGTTTAATTGTGCAATTTGTTTGTAATATGGAGCTTTTCTCCCCGGGCCTCCACTGAAAATGGGCTTTCCGGCCCAGTGGACAATCCCCGGTTATCAAACTGCAAATAAATAAATAAATGAATAAATAATACCACACTTTTCGGAATGTAACCTGGACCGAAACACCAAAGGTGGAGGTATGTCCATATTCATTAAGGATATCCACACCTCCAGGCTAGTTGCTCAGCATAATGCATCCGAGGTTATCCAAGTGCAACTAACTCTAGGCAAAACTGCAATCCAAATTGTAGCTTGCTACAGATCCCCCACCATGCCCCATGATTCCCACTCCTCTTTTCTTGATGTACTGGAAAATATTAGGGTTCAACCAAACACCCTAATAATGGGTGACTTCAACTACCAGACCATTAACTGGGAAAACTACTCATGTACCAACTCCTTAGCTCAACGCTTTCTGGAATTCATAAAATCCAATGCCCTAGCTCAACTTATCCACACCCCCACCAGGGGCAACAATATCCTAGACCTAGTCATTACCAACATGAGTGACCGGTGTTCCACACCTAAAGTCAACTCCTTGTTGGTCCGATCTGACCATAAGCTCATCACCCTTGATATCCACATCCCACCCCCACCATTAAGGAAACCACAGTAAAAAATTTCTCCAAAACCAACTTCATGCTTCTTAAGACAGAAGTGGTGAACTTCATGACACCCATACAGATGGACAATACACTTACAACTGCTGAATCCTACACAAATGCACTCTATAAGCACTTACACGAGTGCATGGATCGTGCTATCCCAAACGGAACCAAGATGCTATCCTCCAAAAAAAGGAAGCCAATCTGGTGGTCCCCTGCCATAAACCAAACTGTACAACAGAAGGAAGAAACTGTTGCAAAAGAGAGTAAAATACCATGAGTGGAGGAGCTCCGTGGTCAGCCACAGTAAGAAGCTGAGATCCCTTATAAGATCCTCCAAAGCTAGCTATGAAAATTGCCACTAAATCCAAGGACAACTACAAAGCATTCTGTAGCTATGTCAAGAATCTAGATGGCAACACCCAGATCTGCTCTGAGTTACAGCACAAAGGCACAAAAATTACAGAACCAACTGATATTGCCAACATCCTGGCAGATAGGTTCAGTGCTAACTTTGCCCCCCCTCTCACCCCCTAAAGGGCACATATCTGTACAGGAAGAATGCAGAGTCTCTGTAATCACAACTACGCAGGTAAAAGCTGCACTCTCTAAAGCCAAAAACACAGCATCCATGGGACCAGACAACATACCAGGCTGCGTTTTACCTGAACTTCAGAATGAACTGGCTCCCCACTTATGTTCAATAATAGCCTCGCATCAGGCTTTGTGCCCACTGAATGGCTCACAGCAACAGTTAACCCACTCCACAGAGGGGGAGCCACCACTGATCCCAGGAACTATCGACCTATTAGCCTGATGAGCCTGGTCTGCAAGGCCATGGAACGTATCATCATGGAACTCATAAACAAAGACATTGGTGACCTCCAAACTCTGGATCCCACCCAGTTCGGGTTTGTGAAAGGCAGATCAAGCCTCCTGAACCTGATCGAATTCTTTGAGGCAGTCACCAAAGCCGTGGATGAGGGTAAGGTGGTTCACACAGCCTATCTTGACCTCGCCAAGGCTTTTGACACCATCCCCCATTCTGGAATTATAGCTAAACTCACTAAACTAGGTATAAATCCCTACATCACAAGATGGGTTGCCAACTGGCTCACTGACAGAACCCACACTGTAAAAGTTGCAGACTCCAAATCTGACCTCAAAGCAGGGACAAGTGGAGTACCACAGGGTTCCATCCTGGTACCTCTCCTGTTTGGTATCTACTTCTCTGAAGTACAGGCTAACACAGAAGGCCTCTGGCTAACGAAGTTCGCAGATGACTGCAAACTAGGAGCCATAGTCAAGTCCTCAAATGATGTGGACATCCTACAGAAGGGCCTCACTGAGACAGATGCCTGGTGTCAGAGCCATGGCCTCAAGCTCAATGTCAAAAAGTGCAGTGTCATCCCCTTTGGTAAAAACTCTGTACCCATAAACTACCACATAGGCAGCAATCTACTTAACACCAAATGTGTGATAAGAGACCTTGGGAACCAGGTGGACAGTACTCTCTCCTTTGATAGTCACATCGCCACAGTAGTCAGGAAGTCCTTCTACATGGCACACCTAATCATAAAAGGGTTCTCATCCAGGAAAAAGAGGTCATTGTTCCCCTCTACTCGTCACTCATTAGACCCATTATAGAGTACAACGCCCTTTTTGGAATGTACCTCACAAGACATCTGCAGCAGCTGGAAAGGCTACAGAAGTACCTCACAAAGAGGATTACTGGCCTCAAACAAATGCCCTACACTGACCGCCTCAAACTCCAGCTTTACTCCATAGCATATCTCCTACTCCGAGGTGATCTCTGCCTAACATATAAAGCTATGTCAAACCCAGAGCTGTTGGACATGCTACACCTAATGAAATCCCAATCCCTCAGAGCTTACACGCTCTAGGGACTTAAACCTTGTCACCACAATAAACAGGACATGTTGGAGGGATAGATTCCTGTCCCAGAGACTTCCTATACTCTGGAACAAGCTACCCATCTATGTCAAGCAAAGTTCTTCATTAGCACTCTTCAAGAAAAATCTTGATGAGTGGATGGGAAATAGCAAATACACCCCGGGGATCACTTCTATGACTCTGCTGGACAGTGGCACAGAAAAATAACTTTCTTGGGTGGCGTAAGCTATGGAACCTTGCTGGCTAGGCTTACGTAGGCCCTTGGGCCGATATTAGTCTAGTACCTACCTATGAACCTATGTGTATTTTATAATACATTATTTTCCACACAGAGTTGTGCTGGCTCTTTCATTTGCTTATTTACACTTTTTCCATGTTGCCTTGATATCTTTGCCCAGAACAGTAGTCAGTTTGGAGTCTTAGTAGCTATGTAGATGTCCTGGCAAGAACTTTGCCTTTTTAGATTAAAAAAATGTTTTTTTTTTTGCTTGCTATTCGACTTAATGTTGAATGTTGTGTTTAAAATAGACTCTAAGATTAAACTACCTAGTTGATGTAAAGGTGAATTATGCTTGTTTGTATGGCTGTTCTGCTGACTGTCTTGTGTTACCTGAAAGTGGACACCTTATATTTTTTATCTTTTGTAAATGTCAGTCATAATAGTATTTAAAGTCAGTGGAAACACATGCTTTCAGACCATTTCATTTCCTTCAGTGAGAAGAACATTTATTTGCAGTTATTGTGCTTCAGCAATTGCCAAAAAGTTAGATATTTGGCAGGCTCTTAACCCCTTTAAATAATTTCCAAGTCATGTGCTGTGTATAAGAGTGTTATTGTTGGCATCTTTCCTACCCATGATGTCTTTCATTGAATTGCCTTTTCTTTTTTAGAACAAAGGTTATTATTATTTTGAATGAAGACTGCAAGTGTAGGAAGCAATCTAGTTTATGAGAAAACTGATTTCCAGCTGAGCGTCATAGGCTAACACAAACTGTACTTCCTTTTGTGAAATTGTTTTATATTTAGTTAACCTCTTTGAAGAATAACATAGATGCATAGAGAAGCACGGTCAGTAAACTGAGATTGCTTGCCTCCCTGACAGCTTTCTGCTAATTATAACTAGTCTGAGATTCACCTATGAACAGTTAAAGTATCTAACAATAGTAGGCATAAAAATATGTCATGTTTCTTACTGTGCAGCTACACCGTGAACAGCTTTGCTTTCCTGTACTACTGGTACCTTCTCTTCGCTCAAAATCTATATTACCTTTGACCTTGAATACTGTTCCATTATCCACTAGAGTTATGAACTCCAATGCTATTAGTGCATTTGGTAAGTTTGTTGCAAACCTCTTTGGATATATACCAGTATGGTATTATTTAGCCCAGTCATCATGAATTTCATTCTTTAAACCTATAGTACAATACCATTTCATGTCTCACACACCAGAACCCCATGTGTTTTATCTATCTGTTTCTGTCTGCTATCTATAGGGTACATACTAATAGTTGAATGATCAGGTAGTCTACTATTATTCCTAATGTCCCAGGTTGTCACATATATAGGCAATCAGTTGCTGCATTGATCGAGTGACTATACCTTTCAACCTGCAGATGTTGAAAATCTGGGGAAAGTAGGTACATCTGGCCAAAAATCTGGACATTGAATTAGAATAAAATTTGTATATCAAATAGTATAACACCTCTTACCTCCAATGGGATTGTGGAATACCATTAAAATCTAAAATTAAAAAAAAAAAAATGAGCATCAGCCGAAAACTGTAGCCCAAATGTTCAGATAGTGCCAGCACTAAACAGTGTCCAAGCAACCACTGCTTGCATAAGCAAGAGGAGAGTGAAAGAGACAAACATAAGTTTACCACAAAATTATAAAGAAATGTCATATTAAAAAGTGCAGCTGTGGTAGCCACCAGATACTGTCATCATCTTGCCAAGGTTTGCATTTACAGGGGAAACTAAGGAACTGCTGTTACATGGGGGAGTGTGCATGCATAGTAGCAATTTTCTGTTTTCAGTGGTTGAAGTATAACTGTAATGATGTGCCACAATAGTACATTTTAGCTATGTTACACACCAACAGTAGCCACAGTGAAGCATTCCATCTCGTTTCATACATATTCACAGTAGGCCTGCAAAACCATAATAATGTCTAAAATGAGAAAATGGCACCAGTGTCACTCACTTTCATCCATAGATAGTCCCCATACTCAGCAATTGCAGTCATTTTGTTGCCTGCATACATCTCAGATTCACAGTGAAGTATACAGAATTTGCCTGACGAAACAAAACTGCATCTTGAAGGAAAAGAAAGGGCTGCCCAATCTATACATTATTTTGCACTGTAACAGAACAGGAAAAGTACTTAAAAACTGCAAAATTCACAGAGCTACAGTTTACATTTACATTGCTATAATACACATGTGGAAGAAAAGCAGCTAAATATCTCCTTTACCAAACCCAAAAAGTCACACAGTAGACATTATCAAAAGAGTTGGCTTTCTTGATTAGCTCGGAAGAAAGCAGGAGCCTTGCTTTGTAAGGCTTAGTAAATATCCCAGTCATGAAAGCGCACATGCTGTATTGTACATCCTTCTCATAAAAACTATGAGTAACATGGAATGCAGTCGGGGGAAACTTTTTTTCATGCATGTGTCCTGACATGAATGATGGTGGTAACTAAGTAGATGATGTCTTATCTGGGGACACACATTCCATCTCTGTCTCCTTAATTGACAGTAGAATTATGGCTTCCACTTGCTATTTATCCCTTGGGGTTCCTCCCATACCTGGGTTAAAATATTATCTTTGTTTAAATGTGACTTGGATGTGAATTTGACTTCATAAGCATTTACAAAAGAAGTTGGAAAGTGTTCTCAGTTCTGTATCCCTGGGCATGCTTGCACATTTGGTGAGGATGGAGGTTTGTTACTAATGAAGGCAGAAAATGACTCATTATGATAAAATGATGTCATGAAATGACCCTGGACATTTACACACACTGGTATTGGAACAAAAAGTCTTAAAACTGAAATGTAGTGATAATTTCTGACACTGTAGTGACACAAGCATTTCTGTTCACAAATACTATTGTCATTTTACTACAAACAGTTCAAAATCTCTAAAGCAGGATGCTGGCATAGTAATACTTCAAACCGATGTTCTTCCTTCAGCGCTATTATTATTACCTCATAATATAATTCCTATATTCTTTTGTTGTTCTTCTTTCGGCTTTTCCTGGTTAGGGGTTGCCACAGTGGAACTCTGGTCCGCTAATGATTGGGAGTAGATTTTTATGGTGCAGAGGTGCCAGCTCGATGCCCAACCCTCAACGAAGGCACGCCCATTCACGCATGTCTTTCGAATGCCACTTGACCACGGGGAGGACATGCAGACACCACACAAAAGGTGCTCCAGCCGAGAATCGAACGGGAGAACCTCTTGCTGTGAGGCGACAATGCTACCGCTACACCACTGTGGCTTCCAAATTCCACCTTAATGCCTAGTACAACCTGCATACATGAAGAATGCATGAAATCTAATTCAGAAAGCACCACAAAAGGATAAGAGCAATGGAACTCCAAATTAAGGGGAAACCAGTAGAACAGGAAGCAATTGGTCAGGTGCCATATGACGATATTTTGGAGCCTTCCACAGGAAACAAGTATAAACATTCACTGTGGAAACTCTGACACAGTTAATGTTGAGGAGTGATAGCCCAGTGAGTACTCATGCGACAGAGCAATGGATGGCACAGAATGAAATTGAAGAGACTGTGCCACAGGAAGATGCAATCGAACTTTCTGTAGACTACCTGCAGGAAATATGTGACCTCAGTTTAGAAGAAAACTATCTAAGAGAAGAGTTGTTTGACTTAGAGACAGACATTAGATCAATGAAAGAAATAGACTGCAGAAGGTCAATAAAACCCAAAAAGTCAGAAGTTTGATAAAACAAATGAACGCAATAATTAGGACTGTCCATAGGGATCCATGCCATATAACAGAAGTAAACAGGATATTTTATTGTGCGGCTAAATTAATAACTGATAAAGTTCTACCACAAGAACACAGGGTAGTGAGGGAGAGAAAGGGGAAAAATTGAATACCATCATGGAAGTATCAAATAGAGAAAACTATGAAGCAACTAAGATGAGAAGTGGCACTGTTAGAAGAGTATAGAAGATGGAACAGATCAACGAAAATACTTAAAAAGATAGACGGGATAAAAGCAATGTGCAGTATTAGAACAGATCAGCATCTATCATACACTATCGCAAATAAACTAAAAATCTCAGCACAAGATACGCAGGTAATATAAAGGAAAGGAACAAAACAAGCGATTTATTGATGACCCAAAAGGTTTTATAGAGAATTGGGAAACAAGGTAAAAGGAATTGAAAGACCATCAAAAAAGAAGAAATACATTTTGAGAAGTATCTATGAAGATCTTGTGGAACATAACAATATGCTAAATGAATAGAAGAAGTAAAAGAAAGAATAAGAAGTTTAAAGGTACATAATACGAAATGGGATGAAGTAACAGCCAGAGAGATTGAAACAAAGTTAAGAAAAGCCTCAAATTGGAAAACTCCAGACCCAGATGCAGTACCTAACTTTTGGTTAAAGAAGATTTAGCTATGAGTAAGAACTATGTATATGCGCACCCCGAACAGACACCAACCTGGATAACAACAGGAAAAATTATGCTCCTACTTAAGAGTGAACCTGCAAGCTACCCTAAAAGATATTGACCAATAACTTGCCTTCCGATGACATATACACTGAAACTGATGCCAGTGGAGTCTGCAGTCATTTGGAAGAAAACTCAGTTATGGCAATAAAAGAAAGTCATATGGAAGAAAGGATAATTTGCTGTTAAATAAATTCATAATGGAGAACTGTAAAAAGGGTAAGAATTTAAGTATGGCATGGATTGACTGCAGAAAAGCATTTGATAGTGTCCCACATTCATGGATAAAAGAGTGCTTAAAAATGTATAAGCTGCACCATACACTGATCAACTACATTATGGTGGCCATAAAACAGTGGGAGACCACTTTGCAATTAAGTCATGATAAAGGACTGATTATTACTCCAGGGATAAAAATTAAAAGGGGGATATTCCAGGGTGATTATCTGTCACCGCTGCTATTCTGCCTTGCTCTTAACCCATTAAACTGTCTACTTAATAGCTTAGGCCATGGCTATAATTTGCCTCCTAGAAAACAACAAAGTGTAAAGACTTCTCATCTTCTCTGTTGATGATTTGAAACTGTGTAGCTCATCAGATGAGGAACTGAAAGTACAACTCCAAGTTGTCGAAACTTTTTCAGATGATATACGAATGTCATTTTGTCTTGATAAATGAGCAAAAGCAACCTTTAAAGCAGGAACACTGCAGCACCAAGAAAACATCAGTTTGGGACAAGAATGTGATATAGAAAACTTGAGCAAGAGAGAGTGTATAAATATTTGGGAATTGATGAAGGATCAACAATAAAACATGAACAAATGTGAATAAAACTTAGTAAGGAATACTTTAGAAGATTTTAATCATGAAAACAGCATTGACATCTAAGAACAAAATCCAAGCTATAAACCGGTTTGCTCTTCCTGTCAAAACTTACTGTTTTGGAGTGATTGACTCGCCTCAAAATGTGTTGGATAGATTAGATAGGAAAACAAGAAGGATACTTCATGCTCTCCAAATGAATGTCAGTGCATAGCAAGATTATATTTTCCCTGTTACAAAGAAGGAATGGGCTTCCTTGAAATTAATTACATGTACAGCTCTGCAATCGTGGGACTCCATGCATATTTGCTGACCTCATAAGACCTAAATGTAGGGAAAGTTTTGAAACGTGAAGAAAATAAAGCTAAGATGGCTTACTTGCTTAGGCTAGCAGAAACATATTAGCGTCAAGCAGGAATGGAAATCAAACCACAAGTGGATAAAAAAATGGGGCAACTGAATGTGTCAAAAAACAAATATAAGGTGAAGGACCAGCTGAGAAGGCAAGAAGTGTGGAAAATGCATAAATATAGTTGCAAGTATAGAAAATTTCTGGAAGAACCTCATGTTGATCAGGAACGATCGCAGGAATGGTAAAGAAAGAATAGACAAATTCAAACCAAGAGATGAAAGGTTAATATTGGTGGCACAAGATAGTGGGCTATGTACACTTTGCTTTACAAAGTCCATTGAACATGTGGGAGATACAGACCAATGCAAGTTTTATAAAACAGAAATGGAAACAGTTGCACACCTCATTGTTGGTTGCAACATACTAATGGTAGAAGGACTGTATACTGAAAGGCATAATAATGTGGCGAGACTATTACACTGGGGATTGTGCAAACATTATGTTATTGAAGTGGTTGAAAAACATTGGAAACACGAGCCACATACAGGAAATGATGGCCTACATCACATGGGATCACCCACTGCCAGCAGTTCAAATGACAGATGCTAGAAAACTGGATATAGTGGTTCAAAAAAAAAGAAGACAAAAGTAGCCTTGATCATTGAAATCACCACACTGTGTGTCTCTCTGTATGCAGGACACTGTAGTCATTAAGTCATAAAATATCAGGATTTGCAGACAGAAATGAGAGCAATGTGGAAGAAAGATACCCAGATAGTTCCAATAGTAGTAGGAGTCTACAATCATATTTAAATATGCTACCAATACATGTAACTCCATACAAATTGCAGAAGGGGTCATTACTGGGCACATTGCAGGTGCTGTGAAGAGCACTTCTTTTGGCTGACATCAGAGAGTGAAACAATACTAATTTCATGAACTTTAATCATACTTTGACTTGGGAATGGGCTCCATTCTCGTCATGGTATTAGAAACCCAAAAGATTTGGAGAAATTAAAAAGGGAGAATGCATCTTTAAGGTAAATAATTTAAGCAAGTAACTTCGTAATATGCAGTGCATTTTATGGCATCCATTTGGAGCTCATGGCAAGTTTGTCCACTGGTTAAGATAGATAGTTAATGTAAATGCAGTCAGAGAATGTTTCATTTTGTTAATCAGATTAAAACAAGAAGTGTTACTTGGCTTGCAGGCCAAAGAGATAATACCTGTATTAATGGCCTCCCCACAAAGACGTATGAAACATGAAACAATTACTTAAAGTGCAACTCAGCATATTTAAAAAGTTGAAACACGTAATGAATTAGTTTCCTTAATTATCTAAAATAAAATGTTTTCCATTTCTGATCTGCATAAACTTGACTTCTGTTGGAGAATTAGATATGTTGTTCTTATAGCCCTGAAGTCAGCCTTTTACAACTTTGAGATTATACCATACAAGCACTACAATGAAGTGTTAAGAGAAATTTAAATTTTTCCTTTTAATATAAAATATATCAGATTATTTCCAATTATGGTAATCTGAATGATGTGTTGATTCATCTAATGTTTTTTTTTCATTAGGTTTGCTCTCCCATTTTATCTGGACACCCTTTCCCAGTGCCCCCCATCCATTGCAGAGTTTACTGGTCACTCCAAGGTACCCTAAGGGTGCTACTGATGTTTTTGCTGGTGTCTGTGTGGAACCTAAAGGCCTCCTGGGAAACTCGTAGTGTCTGTCTTTTGGTTGGAGGAAATCCTGGTTTATGGCCTAATTGCAGTTATCCGTCCCACCCCGTCTGTCCATGGTTGATGGGTGGGTATGCAGTAGACATGTGCAATGTCTCAGTGTGTTTCCATGATAGCCCAGCCAAATATCTACCTTGTTCCCAGTTTGAACTGTACCCTCCCACTGATGTCTCTAGCCTGCATCAGGGATCATTTCATGAGGAAAAGCTTGTGCAACTTCCCCTCCACCCTGGGATGGGCATGATCATTCCCTCCCTGCACGCACCTTAAGCACCCGAGACATTAAATTAACCTGTGTCACATGGGCTACAGACAGGGCTTTGTTTCTCTACATCATGATGATAGCTTGCATAATATTTATATGTGCTCAAAATTTATTTAAAATAAAGGAAAACATGAATTTTTTTTCAAATTCTGCCAACATGTTTTTCCTGTCTACGTGGCTATGGAAATATTTTTAACAGCATTTCTCTGCAGGTACTGTAATCCTTCTCTAAAACATTACTCAGAAAATGTTTAAAATCAGACAGAGCAGTTTTGAAGACCAGATGCAAATTATTTTATGCTGACAGTCTGCTTTTTTGAAGAAAAAAAACATTCCATACATGTTGTAATAACTGGAAATGATAGATCATTGTACCAAAAAGTGCTGTAGTCTAATTGGAATTAGTATGGCCACTTTAAACAATGCAGCAGTTCTCCTTCAAATTCACATAGTTTGGCCCAGTCTGCAGATCTTGCCAAGGATAGCCATTATTTATTATACCTCATTCTGATTTTGGTTGTGTACTAGCAATACATTTCAGTGAATGTACAATTTCTAGGACTAAAGCATTAATTCTGCTGTGCATTTTCCCTAGAAACAGCACATTTGCAGTAGGTTATCATTTATAATTCAGAGTACTGTTGCTGGCCCAGCGTGTGCTGATACCATATATCATTTTTTGTTATCGAAACAAGTTCAGTTTCTCACACTGCACCTTAGTAAACAATGAGTTGTGTTTGGGTTCCATAGCTCCTGATGTTCAGAACAAGCTGTCCTTCCTGTACTTATGTTTTATCAAGCGTCATCATAGTGGTTTCTGCTGTCCAGCCTGATGAAGAGTTCAGCCTGGATAGTAAGTTCTTAGTTGCTGCTGCCCATGCCTGATAAATCAGTGCTGTGTCCACTTGTCGCTGACCACTCCCTTGTAATGGCATACAACTCCGCTGTAATAATCTTTCCATTGTGGTTAATAGCTGCTCCCACAATTCACAGTAATATTCTTTTGCTGGCAGCTTACTCGGCTTTTGTGTAGCAGCACAATGCTTTCTAAGGTACTGTGACTTCACAATGCTGCCTGCCTAGTCAGCAAACTTTTTATGACACTTGAAAAATAGATTAGTAAAAGTGCTTTACTGTAATTAGAACTTTTATCCCACATAAGTTGGAAAGATGAGGTGAACAAAATACTTTACTGTATCATCTTTAATACTTCACTGTGAAATTAACTGTTTACTCTACAAGTCCCAGTGAGTAAATGTTAACTTTATTAATCTCATGATAAGGAGTGCCAGGTATATTAAACTGCAGAAAAGTGAAAAAAGAGACCTGGCATGTTCCAGCAGTTTCAGAAAATGTTTGAGCATTAACAGACTAGACTGGCAAATACAGGAAATTATGTGGATGCACTAAGGTTAAATGCAAAAAAAAAAAATGTATTACTTTAGTAAAACCAAACAAAAGCCATGAACTATAATCAAGAAAAGAAACAGGCACTGCTGCAACTGTTAAGAGAAAGATCCGCGGAGTAAAGTGGATTGTAGAAGATAGTTTTGCAGTAAGCAGGAAATGTAAATGACTGCCAGCATTATGGCATATGTGATGGAATGTGATACAGTAGATGAAGTTTAAAAGTAGGAAAACTGTGCATGAGCAGAGTTGTCTAGCAGACCCATGGGTTGCTGCTGTTTGATTCTGCACAGGTTAAGTGTAGACTCACACATGTACACATGCACTTAGAATCCTGAGTGTTGTTACAACTTGTACTACTGACTGAGTAATGGTGAGGCGACAGGATGTTTGACTTACCGAGTAGTAAAGTACTCCCTTCTGTTATTGTTATGGCATATGAGGTCAGTACAGTGGATGTGGACTTATGACATGATGGCTGTTTATAACCAACAAGCATAAACGAAAAATGATTTAAAGAAGCCATATGGACTTGCATGACAAAGAGTTATTTAAGATATAATTTAGTTTATTGCTGAAATAATTGATAGGTATGCAAGTGACAGCTGATCATATAAGGTTTTGGGAAAGCAGATATGACTCTGATGATGCCCTAGGACAAGAGGGTGAAAGCGCTTAGTTCCATGGTAAAGTTTTCGTTGTTGTTCCTGTGTTGGTCTTGTGGTCATGTGGTGAAATAAAGACTTTAATTTAACATCCAATGATTCAGGGTTACTAGGATTTCTTTGGTTACCATTAAGTCACAACTGCCAGACTAATTCCCAATATTCCAGTACTGTCTTCCCTTGTCCCCCACAGGGATTGGGATCTACTTTTTTCTAACACCCAAAATAAAAATCTCCTCTGACCACACCTAACTAAATGTCTGTAAAGGGCATTGGTTTCAGTCTTTTTCCTGACCATGTGCTTATGCTTGAAAACGCTGTTTTTCAGGGCATGTTCAGTCTTCCCCACATAATAGCAGAAGCATGCTGAGCAAAAAGCTAAATACACAATCCTCTTGGTAGAACAATTGAAGTACCTGTTCCCCCTGAAAGTTTCCTCTATACTGGGAAGAAATAATTCTCCACAATGTGCTGTGTGTGCACTGATGGCACATACCACATTTGTATGTGACTTTTAAAACATGGTTGTCTATATATACTTTCTCATTGGTCCCTTTTCCAACGAGGTTTTTAAAATTAAGATGTCTTTTATAGGTGTATAGGAGCAGTTTGAAAAAAAATGGTTAACTCTTAGGCATTTTAGAAAACCAATCCCCATATTTAGTGACAATTTTCTGAATATTGAGCATGTCATTGTTGTATTTCAAGATAAGGGACCTGTTGTAATTGGTTTCAGCCTTCACCACAGCTGCCTTATCCTTGGACCCAGTGCAATCTAGTTGGTCCATTGCATCCAAATTGGATCTATTACCACCCGACAGAGAAGCAAATTTTGTATCCCACCCTTTTAACACTTCATTCTTGAGGTCTTTGATCAAGGGTCCAGGGTATCCCATTCATAGGAAAAGTTCTTCAGTATAATCCATTTCCCTTTCCAAATCAATGTAAGCAGATGGCATATGAGCTGCCCTCACTATCTGCCTCTTGACTATGTCCTTCGGATGAATTGAATGGCCACTATTGTAATATAAATAAGAATTAGAAAAATTATTTTCTGTAAAGTTTAGATCTAAATTTCCTTTTGTCCAAGTATTTTACAAGTGTGACAGCAAAAAATGAATCTCATCACATCTTACATTAGTTGAAAATTTCAGAAATTCTGTAGTTTGGCTAATGTAATTAATTAATAAATTCTTCTAATTCATACTTGGCCCCTTTCCAGATAAGAAAGATTTTTCTCCAAAAACAATAGGTATGTGATGATGGATTGAAAGTAAGGGGATTTAAAAACATATTCTTGCTCCCAATATAATTAACTTGTGCAGTATTCCTTACTAAAGGGATATTCTACTAAGGATAGCCATGCATCTGCCCAGCATACCAAAGCCTTAGATCCTTCTACGTGCTGTACTTCAGACATATGTCCTACATCCATGATCTAACATACATAAGTGATGTACAGACACCTAATCCTCAGAACTACTTTGCTGACAGTCTGAATGGTAATTTTTGAATGCGGTCTGTCAAGTCACTGATCGTGTTATTCCAGCTGCAGAGCCTCCTGCAGATAAGTACCCCAGTGGGGAGTTTTCCTTCTTTTTGTTGGTTTACCATTTCACATGTCATCTAGAAAGGGGAAATATGAGTTTGGAAGGTAGATTCCCCATACAGACAGACACAACAGGTGCCTTCACTGCCTAGGTGCAGACCACAATCTTACTGTTTGCTATTTGTAAAGCTTTTGTACCCAAGACCCTTCATAGTCACTTGTCCTTCCTTTCTGTTTACCTAGAGAAAGGATGTCTGAAGTTTCTTGTTGAGGGAACCATCACTTCTATGTCTACCCACCCGGATATTCTGCTGCCTCTTAAAAAGAAGTTGAAAAAGATAAGTTTATAAACTTCTGCCATCCAGCCTCTGCTGGACATCTCCATCAAGTTGGATAGGGAACCCAGGGATTATCTGGTTCCATTGCCAGTTCCTTCTGTCATAACCCAGTTAAAGGCTGTCATTGTGTTGGTTTTGTGAACGTCCATCGAGGTTGAGCATGCATCTGCTACAGAGAAGAAGGGGGAGCCATGGCTTATTTATAGGTTCATAAGTGTTTACTAGGCTAACAACCATAAGGACCGTTTTAAGCCTAGCCATGCATTCCAAATCTCTGACAAGTTCTGGTATCCTTGATAAGTGTAAGCGGGGGCTTGGGAGATTAAATATTTGCATGTAGGGGCCTGGGAGATGAACCATTTACAGACTGCCTGTGTCCATTAGAGATGTAGGTGCCAAGCCAGGGATGAATTTCCTGTTCGGGTTAGGAACTCTGCTACACATTGATGGGGAACCTTTTCCAGAGATGGGGTAGTCTCTTGGGTACATACTTGTCTCTCCAGCAAGTCCTGTTTATATCACAGGCAAGGTTTAAGCCTTTAGAATGGGTAATTCTGGTGCCCTTTTTTGTGGATATGCAGGAGGTCCATCAGAGTGGGGTCTGACAGTGCCCTATATGCCAGGCATAGATCTCCCCTCAAAAGCCTGTAGGAGACAGAATACAGAGATAGGGCCTTGAAGCAGACTGCATAGGACATTTTACTTATGTCCTGTATTCTTTAAGTGAGGAAGCTCTGTGGATGTTCCAGTTGTTGAATATGCCTGGTTAGGTACATACCAAAGGTGGCATTGTACTCAATGATGGATCTTTTGAATGCCGAATAGTGGAACAATGACTTCCTTACATGTAGATGCCACACCTTAGTTTATAAGTTGTGCAACACAAACTGATTTCCTCAGTATTGTAGACACTTGATGGTCAAAGCCTAGATCACTATCTATGTGTGTCCCTAGGTTCCTGACTACTGGGTCAACTCTAAGGGGTTTGTTGTTAATATGATAGTCACTAGGGTGGATGACTTTCCAAAGAATACCGTTATGCATTTCTTGACATTTAGTTTAAGTCCATGGCTCTGACACCAGTTGTTTGTTTGTGTCAGCCCTTCCTGGAGAACATTTATGTCTGTGGGATTCAATGACGGCTCCTGATTTGTAATCATCTGTGAATTTAGTTAGCCAGAGACATATGAAGTCAAGGAAAATGTCAGTGAAGTAAATGCCAAAAGGGGGTGGTCCAAGGACTGATCCCTGAGGGACTCCCAACTGTGACTGGCCTTGTTGTAGAGGCGGACTCCCCAATTCTAACTTCCTGGGTTCTGTCAGTGAGCCAGTTGGCTATCCACCAGGTGACATACTGGTTTGTACATAACCTCTTAAATTTGTCAACAATGCCCACTTGGGATATTGTGTCAAATGCCTTGGCCAGGTCAAGGTAGGCAGGTTGAACCATTTTGTCCTCATCCTTTGCATTGGTGTCCTTCTCAAAGGAGTCCACCAGATTGAGTAGGTATGACCTGCCCATGATGAAACCAAACTGGGTTGGGTCCAGTGTCTGGAGTTTACTATATCATTATTGATCATTTCCATGATAATTCTTTCCATGGCTTTGCATACAAGACCAGTGAGACTTATGGGTCTGTAGTTTCCATAGCCTGTAGATGACCCACCTTTGTGCAGAGGGATGACTGTTGCTGTTCTCCATTTATGATGCACAAAGCCTGATTGGAGGCTACAGTTAAATAGCAATTCCAGAGGCCCTGATAGGTCATGTTTCATGCTATTTAGAGAGCATTAAGGACCTATTTCCTAGAGATAGCAGGGGGAGTTGTATTTGATGGCATTTCTCAAGAGAAGGTCGAAGAGGAGAGAGAGGTAAAGTTAGAGCTGGATATGTCTGCTAGTAGGTTTGCTATATCTTCTGGCTCACTGTAGGTGGTGCCATTTACACACAATTGCGTATTGATTTTGAGGTTGCGGACATAGCTAAAGAATGCCTTGTAGTTGTCCTTAGCCTGGGAGGCCAAATTTACCTCAAATTGTCTGTGGTAGAACTTATTTGTCCTCTTAGTTGTATGTCCAGTTTGAGAGTTGTTTTATCCTGCCAGGTGCTGCACCTCCTAATTTTTACCATGATTTTCTTCCTTCTGTTTGTTTGTTTATTTTACATTTGTTGACTGGGATAGACCATCTGGGTGTGAGCCCATTTTCAGCAGTGGCCTGGGGAGAAAAGTGCCAATAAAACAAGAATAGCATTGACAGGTATAGTGTCGGTTTTACATAGAATTTAACAGAAATATGTAAAGACAACAAAGAAAGTGAAAAGGAGAACGTTATTATAATATATTAAAATCGTGTGTGTGTGTGTGTGTGTGTATATATATATATATATATATATATATATATATATATATATATATATATATATATGGGATCCGTACAGATCCCGAATGCACTTTCCACTGAATGATTATCGGTGGGGCATATTTACGTGAAAGTGCTTTTCACCGAAAAAGCACTTTCGTAGTATGTTTGTTCGAGATCGTACTACGGTGCGGGTAAGGGAGAATTCCCTTTTCCCCACTGTGGTGCGATCTCGGAGTGAGAATATTTAAGTAGGGGGGGAGTGGGGGTGCAGGGGGGCTTGCCCCCCTGCATAAACTTAGATTTTTTCTTTTTTTAATGCACTTTAACGAGAGTGCTTTTTGGTGAAAAGCACTTTCGTTAAAGTGTGTTCAGTGATGATGGATTCAGGCTTTTGCACTTTCGTGCAAAAGTCCTAGATCCATATATGTATAATTTTTTTTTTTTTTTTTTTTTTTTTTTTTGAGGGTGGGGTCCATCTTTAGTTGATAATTTGAGTATACTATAATATGTCTGCATATGTATACCCTTACAAAAGAAAAGGAAAAAGAATTATCAAATTATACTTTTAATGTAGGTAGCTGATAGGTGGTGTTAACAAGTGGAAGTGGGGTCTACGTGGAAGCTATAATATTTAGGGGATGAAATTTGATGTGGGCTTATGTGGTACTAGCCTGGCTTGGTGCAGGAGCAGAGCCAGTTGTTAGTGAGGTGGTCTTTGAGTACAGTTTTGAATTGGTGTAGGTTGGTAGCATTTAGGATGTGCTGGGGGACTGAGTTCCAAAAGTTTAGAAATGTGGGAGTAGAGGGTGTCCCCAGCTTTGTTGTTGCTTTTGGATACTTGAAGGAGTGTTTTGTTTGAGGATCGGAGTTGCCGAGTGTTGGCATATGACTGGAGTAATTGTTGAAGTGTTTGGCTAGTGTATTAGTTAGTAGGTAAAGGCAAGCTGGGTATAGGTTAGTTGTTGTGAGAGTTCTAGCCAGTTTATTTGTTGTGGGGCAGAGCAGTGGTGGGACCTATATGGGGCGCTAGTAGCGAACTTGCCTATTTTATTGTAGGCTGATTCATGTTTGGTAAGGTCAGTTTTCTTAAGGTGTATAAAGATGGGAGAAGCGTAGAGAACAGTAGATAAGAGAGGAGTCCTGGTGATGCTTAGTCTAGACTGGCTAGTTAGGAAAGGATTGATTTGGTAAAGACAGCCTAGTTTTATGTGTGTTGTTTTAATGGTTTGAGAACGGTGTAGGTCGAATTTTAATTGCTATCAATTGTGACACCTAGTAATTTGGTATGTGAGCTGGTGTTTATGATTTTGTTGTTGGATTAGTGGATTTGAAAAGTGGCTGAGGGACTGGGTTTTTTGATGGGGAGAGAGAGCATTCATTTGGTCTTGTTTGGGTTCAGTATGAGGTTAGTGTTAGTTAGCCAGGATTCTACTTCTAGGAAGGATTGTTGTGTTATAGCCTGTAGTTGTGTTATACAGCATATTTATTTTGTGATTCCATCAAGGTGGCTTGTTGTTTGATTTTGTTCTGTACTTTTTCCTGGTGGATACAGCTACCTCTATGGAGCTGTTAACATGCTTGCATACTGTTTCTCTGAACAGTTCTGCATAGGCAGCAGTATTCTCAGGGTTTATGGAAGCTTGAAATATTGACAGGTTATCATTTAGAAGCAGGAAGTTGGCCTTAGAATCATTCCTGAATATTCCAGGGTCAGCTGGGGTTCCAGGTTTTATTTTTACTTAAAAGGAGACCATTATGTGGTCTGATCTTACCAGGGAAGACATTACATTAGGGGTTATGCAGCACTCTCCCATATTTGTGAGGACCAGATCAAGTATGGTTGTACCCCTGTTGGTGCATTGACAGTCTGGTCCAGGGAGTTTTTGTTTACAAAATTTAGGAATCTCTTTGCCTGTATGTTTGCTGTTGTGAAGGATTCCCAGTTAATAGTGGGCTAATTAAAGTCACCCATGAATATGTTATTGGGTTTGATGCTGAGTGTTTCCAATAAGTTTAAATACATGGTATGGGTTTCCTGGGTCATAGAGGGGGACCTATAGCTTGCAAGGAAGTGATATTGGATTTTGCCTATAGGAAGTGATATTGGATTTTGCCTGTGGTGATTTGAATATGGAGTAGCTCAAGTGCATTGTCCTGTTTGGCCTGCTTTGATGTATATTTATTTTTGATGTAAATCAAGACACCTCCACCGTTGGTCCCT
Source organism: Protopterus annectens (assembly GCF_019279795.1). Taxonomy (NCBI): domain Eukaryota; kingdom Metazoa; phylum Chordata; order Ceratodontiformes; family Protopteridae; genus Protopterus; species Protopterus annectens. The sequence continues at coordinate 1,730,767,245 of NC_056737.1, forward strand.
GTCTGTATATTAGTGCGTCTAAATGTGTGGAAGGCATTATAACCTTGCACTGTCAGTGTGCTTCCTGCGGTTTTAAACCATGTCTCAGTGACTGCATAGATGTCAGCATTCTCTAGGGTGAAGAGAACGTCTAAAGAGTGGAGTGGTTTTTGTTTAGACTCCTAGCATTGAACAGTCTTTTAGATACTTTTAGATAAATACCCTTTAGATTTTCTTTGTTTTGATTTGCTATGTAGGAAGTACTTACAGTTTGGCATTGCCTAAAAAAGACACTATGGGGGAAGACTATGTTTTAGCTACTAATTGAAAGCCTAGAGGGGAGAGGTGCAAACCATCTCTGGCAAAGCAGTGTGGTATGTTGACCATCTCCTTCCATGCTGACAATATTGCACCCCCTTAGAATGACACCTGTAACTAATCCAATTATTAGTCAGTCATCTTTTGTTCATATTGTGGCATCATCATTGGAAAAGGTAAAATGCTGCTCCATGCTAAATTCACACCAGCCTGGAACACATATTCTGAGACCTCCATGATGTTTCTCTTTATATAGTCTAGGGTGGTATGCTTCCGGTCATTTGCATCCACCTGGACAATGACAGACTCATACAGGTACTTGTGGTCCAGTGACCTGAGTGCATATGTAATGCAACTGATCATAGCCCTCGATAAACAACTGAAAGTAACTTTCTCCTTATTCATCTTGGTGAGAGGGTCATCATTGTGTGGCATGATAGATTCTCCAATGACCAGAATGATGGATTGTGTGATGGCTTGCCTTATAGACTTAGAAGTAGAGGCTCCATGAGATGTGGCTGCATGTGTTGATGTGGGTGTTCATTTGAAAGAGTGCATTTGGGGCTGCTGAGGGTGTTTGTGTACTTTGTCTAAGAGGTCTTTGGCGTTTAGGAATGTTACATTTAAGTGACTCGTATGGTGGTCTATATGTCTGCTTTGAATTGTGTGCAGTGGGTTCAGAGTGTGTACTACTGACAACCTTATTGACATTTGGAGTACTTTTATGTGAGAGCTTTGCTTCCAGTGACATTGTGTAAATATGTCTCTCACATACTGTATCAGTTTGTTTGAGAATTAACTGGCTGTTAGTAAGCATGAGGCAATTTCCACATTTCCACAGGATGCCCATAGCCACCAAGCTGGTAGCGGAGTTAGTGGGAAAGTTCATGTGACATCCGTGCACTGGCTCAGCAATCATGGAGCCTCAATCCCCTCACCACTAACACCAGTGAGGGGCGTCCACATAGAGGAGGATAACAAGTACACACACAGTAAAGTACAATTTCCCTTAAGAGCACACAGAGGTCAGTCAGTCTGGGGCTGGTTTCTCCCTTTCTCTTCAGATCCCCGGTAAGATTCCCCACTGGTGCAGCTATAGGGTCCAGATCTCAGCCTAGTGGTCAAGCTAAAACCTCCAGCACCCTCTCTATCCAACCAGTGCTTTGTGCCCATGCCCAAGTAGCTGACATACACACACACACACACACACACACACACACACACACACACACACACACACACACACACACACACACACACACACACTTTGGGATATGAGTTATATACAAACACACACTCCTGGGGAAGGCTGGCACAGGTTCTCTAGCTGTGTCCCTTTTACACAGACTATACGATAGTACCACTTGCCACCAACCACTAATATCAGCTACGAAAAAGGTCCTTACTAAAGGGTGTCCAATTATTACTGTGCAATAGTATTATCCAAATGGTAAGTGTGAATGAACAGCAAAGCTTATTGGAGTGACTTGGACAGTATCACTATATACATGCAATGTACTCGAGAGCATAAATTATCTCTACACAAAACAGCCACAGTTGAAAGATTTAAAAATATTCAACAGTAAAAAATAAAAACACAAGACAATACTTTTAACTACACAGTTCTAGTCAAGAGTTCAGAGATCAGAGAAATGCTTAAAATAATACAGTAGAAAAGTTCTGACATCAGTACAAAAAAACAGCTAATCTAATCTTCCTATCTCCTAGCTATATCTAAGAGAAAACACAGTTCTAAAATAAATTTACATATAGAGCAAGACAGTGCTGGTGATATTGGATGTTCTGAAGACAAATGCTAAATGCTCTCTGAGCCTCTCTTTAAATTGATTACACAGTGCTGCTTCACATTACATCATTCTTAACAATTTTCTGTTTTCCCAGGCTAACAGAAACTCAGAGGTTAAGAGCCCTTTTGATCTTGTAGCTGGTCAGGAAGCCAGAGCAATAAAAGAAATTATACATGTAAATTCTAGCCATTAACTCTGACCTCAAAACAACAGGAAGAATTCCTTCCTTTAGACATCTCGGCCCTGAGTTTTGACATCAAACAATGATGTAATGCTTGGCTTATCAGCCTTCCTACAGTAGAGTGCACTGTTACATTTTTGCAGTTTCACATTTAACAGCATTTTCTTCTTTTTAAGATATTAAGCCTGTGGCTTATATTAATATTTACAAATGACAGAATGATCTACAAAATTCTATCTGGCTAGGCTGGCAGCCTTCACCTATCTTCACAGTTCATATCTATGATAACAGACCCTTTTTTATTGATTAGACAACTGGCGTTAAAATATAAAACAATGCCAGGTGTATCTGATTTGCAACTCTGGGGACAATGCTTGTGACTGCAAACTAGTTGTCCTGTATGCAACTAGGTACTGGTGAAATTTCAGTTGTGCTTTTACAGGAAAAATGTCACTCGAGGTGTGTCTGTCTATACAGGGGATTGCCAAACACTTGATGGAAGCTAATAAGGGGTGAAGTATTCAGGCAGATATTCTGAAGTTAAAAGCAAATCAAGCAGTACTTACTGAAAGCAAAGAATTAGCTTGTCAAGAATGATGAAAAGAGGGGAGTCATGTGAATGGCTACTACCTGGCTACTGCTAGTGCTAGTCTCACCACAGTTTTGCTTTGTTGGGATACAGTACTGCTTTGCATCTCTTAACAGAAGGAAAACATTAGCACCATTCCCAAGATGAGAAGCAGGAGACAGCCTGTTTGGTGATCCATGGTCTTGTCTCAGATGATTCAAGGGTCTGTAGACTTGTTGTAGCCTTTTCCTGGTAGAAGCCTTGAATAGCAACCAGACAAATCAGGAACATCAAGCACGGACAGTCACTACCCAACCAGAAACAGTTGGGAATCCATGCACTCTGCTGCTATCCCTAGGAGCAGAACATAAGCACAAGTTCCAAGCTGTCACCTAAGAAGCAGTTATTAGGCTTTCCTGTGATCAGCAGTCTCTAGGAAATAATGTCCCCATGCTCCTTCTTTCACCAGGAGAAAACAGAAGCACCATTCCCAAGGTGACTGTTGAGAGGCAGAATGTGGGCTCTCCAACAATTGGTGGTCTTGCAATAGATGTTGGCGATTTTAAAGATAAGACAGAAAAACAGATTAATATCCTAAGCACTGCAAGTGTGCACTAAGCAGTTACACGTGAAAGAGAGGGTAACTTAAGCTTTAGCTGTCTTAAGTGTAGAGACACTAATTTTAAAAGAGCATGATAGATTGAAACGGGATGAGCACTTTGTATTCTGGTTCTATGGAATATAGCGGGATGGCCAATCAATTTAAGTAGTTGAAGGGGAGTGATTTCACAAAATGAAAATGTTGTGCTTACTCACAACAGCCAATGAAAGGGGAGAGGAATGGAGATAGTTGGGCAAATTAACATAAGGGGCAGTCAACTAGAAAGACAGTTGAGATTAAGAACACAACAGCACCATGGTGGGGAAAATTTCTGCGCGACTGACAAGAGACACAGCTGTGTTCTCTCTCCTTGTTTTAGTATGGAATTAAAATCAAAATACTAGTAAAACACTGTAAAGAAAACAAATCACAATATCCAAAGTAGTAGAAGCCAATAAAGTAATACAAGAAAGCAAAAGCGAACTAACTTTTCCCATACAGCAAGTTGTGGCAGAGTCTGGGGTTTCCCAGATACTTGTTAGGGAACAAGTTCCTGGTTCCCTCTTTGAACCACCTAAGCGTCTTAAGGCTGAAGTTCCTCTAAAGAAAAGGCTGAAGGCCAAGCTTGTCCATAAAGAATGGCAGGATTTTAGTTGGTGTTTTTTTAAGGCTTTAATAGCCTTGAAGTGACCCCCCCCCCAACCCTGTTAGCTGTGTCTTCTGCTGCTCTGTTGCTCTTTTTCTTCACAAGAAGTCTGGTTCCTTTGATGAAGGTGTGGGACTGGATTCTGGGAAGAATCCGTAGTATAATCTCACATCCAATCTTCTCCTGCTCTAGGGTCAAAGGATGAGGAAACTATTTTTCTGGATTGCCCTATTGAGGAGCTTTCCTTTGGTGACAGCATTGTAAAAATGACCGAGCACTTTCATTGGGAGAGATTCCAAATGTCTGAAGTCCAAAGGAGGTTACCTTGTAGGATGGAGATCCTCACAAAGGACAAGGGCCGTCTCATTCACCCTCATCTCCTTACTTTACATTTGACTGTTAGGGTGATAGGGTTTTGATTAGTTTTTTTTGAGAATGTGCTTCATGTTTTTCATGAGGTCTGAAAATCCACTACTAGTAAATCCTGTGTTGCTAAATGATTTTTTCACTGATGCCACAGGCCTGAACATGACCCTCTTTTAGTGGGTATTACTACTGTTCTTTCTTAGCTGTGTGAGTTCAATTCTGGTCTGGCACATTTATCTGTTTAAAGCTCATTTCTCAGCCATTTATGCTTGTTTGCCCTTGGATCTGCCACTTTCCTCTAGGTTTGAAAGTAAATTGTTTTTAAACAGTTCATTTCACATTATGCACCTGTAAAAACCCATTCTATCTTTCTTGGGTCCTTAGTTTAGCTCTGGAAAAAAATGATCTGCTTCCTTTTGAACCTGCAGCTTGCACTACTTTGCAGTTCTGTACTTGGAAGACTGTTTTGCTGGTGTCTGTTTTTGCCAAGAGGGTCTCTGAACTCCAGGCTCTCATGGCAGTTCCCTTTTTTTTTGATTTTTCAGAGAAACAGATTTTCTTTTTGCACCATTCCTTCTTTTATGCCCAAGGTGGTCAATGACTTGTCCTTAAATCAGTCCATTCACATTCCTTCTCTTTTTCCCAATACCTCAGAATTCTGATGAATAGATTCTACATAACTTTAGATTTGCAGAGTCAGCTCAGATGTTATCTAGATAAAAGTAAAGATATTAGGAAATTTTAGCAGCTGTTTGTTTCTTTTCTTGCCAGTAAATTGGGTTTGGCAGTTTCTAAACAAACTGTCTCCTTCTGGATTTCTAAAACTAGCACTTTTTGTTATTCTTATCATGGTAAGCAGCTTTCTTTGTCTGATTGTGCTCATTGTACGAGAATGGTAGCCTCCTCTGGTACTTTTTTCAAGGGTCTGGATGCTAGATCCATTTTGGAAGATGCTACTTGGTCTTCTGTTCATACTTTTAGTAAATACTTTTAGCAAACATCACAGGTTGGATGAAGTGTCTAGGGCCAAGGCTGCTTTATCCAGGGTCATTCTTCATGGTTTTTGGAGGGTACTTCAGTTGCTTCCTCCTCTCATCCTTCATGGTAGCTTTTTGTAATCTCCATTTAGTAAGGAGTACTGCAACAGTGATAAGGAAGGACATAGTATAGTTGTTTAAGTACTTAGCATAAGAGTAGATGTTCTACTTTTCATTGTTTCAGTATTCCCTCAGTCCCTCGTTCACCTTTCTTGGTCTCTGTTTTCTTAACCTCTGACCTATGTCTTCCTTTCTCCTTTCTGAATGCACATGCTCCTCCTTTGTTCCTCTTGTATTAATATAGTTTTTCTGGGGCAGTTCATTTCTGAGGATTAGGTGTTTGTACATCACTTATGTACCGGATGTAGGACATATGTCTGGCATACAGTGCCTGGAAGGGGCTAAGGCTATGGTGTGATAGCTGGTCATATGGCTACCCACAATACGATGGTTTCCTATCAGCATTTAGAATGTTGAAAACATCAAATTTAATTTCATTGAACTGAAATGTTCAAAACCTCAGAAGAGCGAACTGACGGAACATTGATTTCTTTCACAGGGAAAGCAATCGGCGGGCCATCATCAGAGTTTGCTATTTCCTCCATTGTGGTGCGGTGCCGGAGTTGGCATATTTAAGTAGGGGGGTGTGGGGGGCACAGCCCCCACATGTTGGGGGTGTGTGTGAGGCAAAGCCCTCCACTTCTGTTAATGTTTAAAATATTTATTTATTTTTTTTTTTGCACGGAACACCGATTTCTTTCCCTGGGAAAGAAATTGATGTTTCATCAGTTCGCTGTTTTGAGATTTCGAACATTTCAGTTCAATTAAATTGCATTCAGCATTTTCAGCATTTGATATGCTGATATAGATCCCAACCGATATCCCTTTAGTTAGGAATATGGCAACAGTGAAAAGCTGGACATGTACTGCTATGGTAAGTTCTTAACTGTACTTTTTTTTGTATAGGTTTTGATTGGTTGTGCAGTGGTTATAATTGGATGCGTATTTGATCACATTTATAGAATTGCTTGGGGTGCAACCAGCTTTCAGTGCGACTAGCAGGGATGTGCGTGTGTGTGTATATATACACACACACACACACACACACACACACACACACACACACACACACGAGAAGTCAGAAAATTTGGTAGAATTAGTGCAGGCTATGTACAGTGACTCAGTGGCTCAAGTACAGAAACAGTGTTCAGTCTCATAAAGGGGTTCCCAGTGAAAGTGGGTGTGCACAAGGGTTCTGCTCTGAGACCACTGCAGTTCATACTGGTGATGGACTACATTAGCAAACAGGTCTGAGGGGACAGATCAACAAAGTTGCTGTATGCAGATGATGTGGCATTACAGCCAGACTCTGAGCAAGAACCTCTGCAAATGATAAGGGGATGGAATACAAAACTGAAGGCAGATAAAATGATACTAAGCACGGATAAGACAGTGGTAATGGCAGCGAATTGGGGAAATCAGAAGAAGCTAAGAATTGAGATAGAAGGGAAGATAGTGGATCAGGTTAACAGCTTTGAGTATCTTGGAAGGGTGGTTGAGGATAAGGAAAGACTGAATGAAGAGATCAAAACTAGAATCAGAGGGACTGCAGCCAACTGGCATAATGTGTCAGGTGTAGTGTATAACAGAAGAATGCTAAAGAAGCTGAAAAGTAAGGTATATAAAGCAGTGGTGCACCCAGTACTAATGTATAGTACAGAAACTTGGGCAAGTAAAGGCAGAGCAGATTAGAAGGCTACAGGTGAAGGAAATGAAGTGCCTGAGAAGGGTAGTAGGATGCACATGGTGGGGCAGATGAAGAAATGAGGACATAAGAGCAGAAGCCAAAGTAGCTCCAATTGTAGAAAAGATCAAAGAGAACAGAATACAGTTGTTTAGACTCATGTGCAGAAAAGCAGAGGACAGTTTGGTGAAGGTGATTTGGGACAGGTAGGAAGAAGTTATGAGGAAATGAGGGAGTCCAGCAAAAAGGTGGATGTATTGTGTGAGAGAAGGTATGTGACAGTCAGGCATGAGTGTTGAAGAAGGCAGGAGTATGGCATTAAATCGAGAGAGATGGTGGCAGTTAACATGACACCCTGACCCCATGTAGAAAATGGGAAGAAGGGGGTTGTTGATGATGACTATATATAAATATACACACGTCCATGTATGAATCTATATTTATCACCTGGGAACTTTGATCAACAAAAAATGCTTTGAAAAAGTTAATTGGCAATCACATCAGTCTAAATAAAAAAAACATTGAAAAGATGCAATTACACATTTAAACGTAACATGTTACAATTTCAGTCACAGAAAAGTATTAAAAACTTTGCTTCTGTATACAGGCTGTGCTCCCCACACCCCTGGAACTTGAATAAACTGACTTTGTTTGCAAGACCATGGAGCAAAGCGAGAACTCCTGAATTATATTATAGTCAATTTGTTGAAGTTCGACATTAATATAATTCAAACACTTTCACCAGCAACGGAAGTTGGCACATGATCAATCAGTGCATTTGCCAGCTAAACTAATGCCACCTATAATGTGTGCGCACACACACACACACACACACACACACACACACACACACACACACACACACACACACACTTATAGTCATTAATTTCAACATTTATAAACATCAGTGGAAACAATATCTAAACAATAAAAGCTGAAACTAAACAATACTGAAAATGAAAAAAAAAAATTGAACCTACAGTGATAGAAGAAGTAAAGCAAACACTTTCTTCTTGTGATCAATTTGTCTGAATAGTGAGCAGGGTTAGAGTTTGTACACGAGTAACCTGGACAAGGAGGCTTCACTTGGTATTAGTAGATTTGATAAAGTGAACTGTGTGTGTGTGTGTGTGTGTGTGTGTGTGTGTGTGTGTGTGTGTGTGTGTGTGTGTGTGCGTGTGTGCATGCACGTGTAAATGTACAATATGGATGTATATATGGAAAATTTAATATAGCCACTAGACTACCATATGTTTGTGAGTTAGCAAGAAACATGAGTACCTAGAGAATGTTCAGAAAGCATGAACATATGGGGAGAAAATACAAAACAGCACACAGTGGAAATCAGAATTGAACCCAGAATCCTGGAGCTGTGAGGCAGTGATCTTGCCACTGAGTCACCATATTGCCTGAATTATCAGAACATCCTGTTAGAAAAAACTTAATTTGCTCAACTAACGTAGTCACATTGCATACACTGTGCTTGTATGCTGCTCCATTTGTACATGTATGCGTCCTGTCTGACAGTGTGTCTCATCTTTTTACTGCTGTTAAATATCTCCTTTTATCATTAGTCTACAGGCTCGATCTGTTGCCACATAACCCATCATTTATCTTCAAACAGTGCAGGTAGGAAAGCCTATTGAAATTAATATTAACCTTTAATAAAGCCAAAGATACATCTGTTAACCTGTCAAATTTCCTTGCTTCACCCTTCTCCAGCCCATCATCATATATTTGAAAAAAAGACCATTTGATTTTTGAATCGTAGACTTTTTTTTTCAGCTATTCTTTTTTTTATTTTTTTATTCTCCGTATTTCTTACCCCCTTTTATTGTCCATTCTGGAAGTTAATACAAATCCTGCTGTATTGATTTACGGCCTCCTCCCATTGTTCATTTTTATAGAGTACCATTTATAAAACAAAAATGCCACTCAGTGTCCAAAAGATTCATATGTAGAGTGACATTCTTCAGAGCTAACACCCAAGCTGGCATTAGTTGTATGTAACTACTGAATGCTGGCTTACACTTCAGCTGCTCTGTGACTCTGACTAGAACCAGGAGGGTATCAGAGAATGATGGAAGTCAGACATAGTTTTGGTAACACACACACACACACACACACACACACACACACACACACACACACACACACACACACACACACACACACAGGATAGCACTAAGTGTCTAGTCTGGTAATATTACTTGCATGCTTTAGAGGCTAAACTGCATATTGTCTCAGTCAGCATACTAAGCCTTGTTTAGGGATATTCTTATTCCAGAATTGTATGGTTATAATCTGTTTTCAGTTATGTTGTGAAAATCAAAACGAGATCTTTATGACCAGCCTGAGTTTATTTTATATTATACTTGTGCCATAAGAACTTCTGATTTGATATGTCCCACAAATCATGTTACATTTGAATTCGCCAGATGGCTGGAACAGTGACCATGCAAAGTTTAAGGATTACACACTTACTTTCCTTAGTGCCCCCTGCACATAGCACCTGCCTGGTGGCATTTGGAACCTAGTTGTTTCAACCACATCATATTTTGGTGTGATGTTGCAATCATTTGCATTTGCTAAGTATGGTCATCTCTCGTACAGGCATTTGAACAAGGGCAAAGAGATTGTATGGATCTTGACTGAAGTAATTCTCCACTCAGCTTTGTTTGCAGTGATTTGTTTGTTCCCTTTTTTTAGTCATACATGTGCTTTCCCCATGTGTTCAGTAACACTGTCGTCATAGCTCTCAACTGTCCACATTTTTGCAGAATGTTTTTGGTCTATTCATCATAGAACGTCTGGTTTACTGGCAAATCACTGAGGTTTGAAGTGACTAAAGAATGATATACGCTTGAGTTTCAGACTTAGCATCATTCAGAATATGCCTGCTAACGCAAATCCTGTTATTCTAGCAGCTTTCTCAGTTTATAAAAGCAATATTTAAAGTTTGTCCCTATTTTTTGGTCTTTGCCCCCCCCCCCCATCGTTTTAGGCGTTGTCCAGATTTTTTTGTGCTAAGAGGTTGAGAGGTATGACTGCAATGTTAGTGCCATCAGACTTGCATGCAGATCAGCTCATATTTCCCTGTAGTTTACCATACCTGTCATCCAGAATCATTAAGGCAAAATATTAAACTGTGTCCAAAATGTATGCATATTCAGTAAAATCCTTCGTTGTAGCAGTACTTTTTCTTTTTACATCTATATCAGCTTGCATTTTAAGTTTTCTTTTGTCTGCTGACTCAGAAATTGCACTTCATCTGTAGATTAGTTAATTCTTCGAGGCATTTCTATTTTTCCTGAAATTATTTTTCATCAGCAGATGAAGGAATTTCTCACCCCTCATGGGTAGGGCAAATGAGTTTTCCTAATGCTTTGGTTTAACCTCCTTTTGTTTAAAAACCTTTGTACGTCTCGCTCAAAACAGGGCCACTTCAGCAAAACGGTAAACTGTCAACAGAAAACATTAAATCAATAATTCTTGTTAGCTTTCAAGTTGCCAGATGTAAATTTGCAAATCCAAAACTTTCTCACTCTTGTATTGACTTGACGTCACGCACATTATGACCTTGTTTTCCATGAATTTTACAAAATGGAAACTGCATTGCTTCATATGTTAAAGTGCTTTCCATGCCTTCTGACCTGATAACAGGCAGATGGTCTCGGATCATATTCTTAAAAGCTATGTCTGTTTTTTTCAGTGTAAACAGTTGCAGGAGAACACAGCTGCATAAATGACAGATTTGAACAGAGTCCTCCTTGAACATGCTGTGGTTTGCTGATTTTCATTTTGCCTTAGCAAAAATATGCTGATCTTAGGCATTCCTGACCATCCTCAGTCACTGATGTCCTTTTCAATGATTCAGCATATTCAATTCAGTACAGTGGCACTACTGAGCGTTTGATATAATAGGTGGTAGATTTTATTTTAAAGCAAGTGTCATTGTTACTGAGAAGCTAGCCACATGTGCAGGTAAATATATAAGCAGGAGAGGTAAAGCGAGAGCCGGATGAAAGAGTATTGATGTTTTACAATAGTGCAAATGTAGACCATGAATAAGAAAACTTACAAATCTTTGTCAAATTTTATGATAATTTCAAATCTGTTTAAGAGCATCTCAGATGGTAGAGTCTTCTTCTTCTTTTGGCTTTTCCTGGTTAGGGGTCACCAAAACGGATCACCTGTCCCCTCATGATTGGCAGTGGTGTTTTACTGTCTTAACCTTACAAATTTCTGTATCTTTACCTTGAAAAAACTACCTAAAATATATAATCTAATTATGGAAATTAACTATTTGTAAACCAGATAGCCAGTGTTGATTGCAGTTTACAATGTAAAATCTAAAAAACAATCTTAGGCTATGGAGTTAGTTACACATCCCAGTTTTGTGATATCTTTCCTGTATGCATCCTTCTACTTATAAATGCTCCAACACACACAATAACATGAGTCAACAAGCAGCAAAAACAAAGCCCACTAGGCAGGCAATCCCTACATCTAACAAACTGGTCATAGATGGCTCTATAATCAGACATACAGATGTACCCCATGATTCGTCAGGTCACCAATACACTCTGGTCATTAATTTACAGGTACCAGTATGACTTGGTCATAGCACATGTTGGCATTAATGATCTGAGAAATATCCCCTCTGGACTACATGAAGAGAAACATGATAGAGCTCTTGGATTATGTGTGTCAGGCAGGTATGAGTCTAGTACTGAGCAGTATTTTACTCAAACCAAGGATGATACCATAGTACCAGCATAAAATAATTGACATTTACAATTGGCTTAGTCACTGTCATTCTAAGTGGGTGCAGTGACTGTCAGCTTAGGATGACATGGTAGACGGGCAGTGCTGCCTTGCCAGGGCTGGCCTGCACCTCTCCCACCTAGGCTGTTGAATATTGGCAAAAACTTTAACCCCCATAGTGCCTTTTTTAGGCAATGTCTGAATACTAAACTTACAAACATAGCTAATCTTACTCAAACCCAAATTAAGGCACTACTGCTAAGTGCCAGAAATCTGAACAAGAAACTTCACTCCCTATAAGCCCTTCTCACACTGGAGGACATAGATATATGTGTGGTAAGTGAGACTTTGTTTAGGACCAGGTACCATTCATGAAAAGAAATAAGGTGGAGATGTCTCAGCCTTTATCAAAAATAACTCCACCTCCAGACTGGCAACCAGCATGATGAGCTACAAATTCTCCATATGCAAATCACTTATCATAACATTGCCAGCTGTAGATCTCCCTCCATGACTCAGGACACTAACACAAGGTACTTAAGTGAACTTGAGTCGCTAAGCATAGGACCTAATGTGGTAATTCTAGGTGAATTCAGCCATGCAGTGATAAAATGGGAAACGCACACATTCTCAATTGAGCAGGCCCAGAAATTCCTGAGCTTCATTAACACAAACATCGTAAAACAACTAGTTAAAACTCCCACAAGGGGAAACTACGTTCTCAACTTGATCCTCACAAATATTGGGAGCTCCTGCACTCCCCCTACCTTGTAGATTATCCCTTCTAGTACAGTCAGATGACAAAGCAGTATCCTTTGATGTTATCCTGGAACAGGCAACCCCTTTAAACACTAGAATGTTCAAAATGTTATACTGAAGCAAACTGTTTGCTGTTGAATGATACATTGATAAAATCTGTACTCCCAAACAAAGATAATTTAGCTGCCTATGCTGAGTCTTTCTCCCAGGCATTCTACCACCACTTCAACCACTGCTTAGAGGTGGCTGTTCCCACTCAAAAGAAGCAAAACAAAATCTTCAAAAATAAACCACCTCAGAGGACCCCAGCCATAAACAATCAATACAAGAGAAATAAAATAGCTAAAACAGTAAACATAATAAAAATACAATCCTAAACCTTAAAAAACAGATACAGAGTCTAGTCAAAACCAGTAAAGCCAAATTTGAGATGAATATAGCCTTCCAAGCTAAAGACAACCATAAAGCAGTCTTTAGCTATGTTAGGAAGCTGAAAGGTAGCATGCAGCAGTGTGCCAAACACGTGATAAATGGCACAATGTTTACTTCACCAGATGACATTGTAAACCTACTGGTGCATAAATTCAGGATTACTTCAGTCAACCATTCCTCCCTCCCCACGATCACCACTCTGGGTATACCAAAATCCATACCACCCCATTATCACCATAGAAAAGGTCATAAAGGTGCTCGACAAGGCAAAGAACACATCTGTAGATCCTGATAATATACCAGGGTGCCTCCTAAATAACTTGAACTAGGACTTTGTCTGACCCCCTAATTTAATCTCAACCTTGAAACTGGTTTTGTGCCCATGGACTGGAAGACTGCAACTGTCATCCCACTGTACAAGGGTAGCTCCTCTACTGACCTGTGAAACTATCGTCTCATTAGCATGACCAGTCTAATCTGTGAATCTAATGAAAAGATTGTCATGGATGTCCTTTGCAAAGACATAATAAATCTATGAACACTGGACCCTAGTCACTCAGGATTCATTAAGTGGCAGTGCTGAACCAGGTGAACTTTTATGAGAAGGTCACAAATGCCATGGTTGAAGGCATATCAGTTCATATGGCCTATTTGGACTTGGCAAGGTATTCAGCACTGTTCCCCTTTTGGGTATAGTTGAAAATTACAAAAAAAAAAAATACAAATAAACCCTGTATGTCTTGCTCTAGGTATCCATCTGGATTTTACAGAGGTCATGAGATAAAAATAGATGACTCCACCTCTAATAGAAGGCCAGTCACAAGTGGAGTTCCCCAGAAGTCAGTATTAATGCAGCTCCTGTTTGGCATTTACTTGTCATATGTCCACCCCAATGTAAATGGGCTTTGGCTGACCAAGTCTGCGGATGACTGCAAGCTTCGGGCAGTTATAGAATTTCCTGAAGATGCGAAAATCCTCCAGGAGAGTCTTACACAAACGAACAACTGATGTAAGAACTATGGGCTCAAACTAAATGCAAAAAAGTGCATAATCATCAACTTCAGGAAATCATTCACCCTCACAAACTGCAACATTGACAATACATCTCTTATAGTAGAAATGGTAGTTAATGATTCAGGGACATATGTGGATAGCGATCTGGCCTTTGACTATCAAGTGTCCACCAGAGTTAGGAAGTCATTTTATACAGCATAACTTATAAGTAAGGGCATTGCATCCAGTTCCTTTGAGGCTATTGTCTTACTGTAGTCCACTCTTATTAGACCAGTCATACTGTACAATGCTACCTTTGGTATGTACCTGCAAAGGCACATGATTTCAACTGCCCACAGAAAATCCTTACCAAAATAATCCAGGGAGTCCAGCACATGAATTATGAGGACTGCCTTAGATGATTCTTCCTATTCTCAGACTCTAAGGGGTGACCTCTGCCTAGCCTTTAAGGACTCCTCAGAACCTGTACTGATGAAATCTGCTCCATTTCTGCAAAAACAATAGTTTCAGAAGCACCCAGTCTAAGGAGTTTAACTTTTCCAGCAGTCTAAACAGGACATGCTGGAAAGGCAGATACATTTTACAAAGGCTTCCACTGCTTTGGAACAGGCCTCCCATCCATGTAAAACAAAGTAATTCCCTGACCCACTTCAAACACAATCTGGACAAATGGATAGGAAGCTGAAAATGTATCCTTAGGGTGACAACTAGGTCTCTGCTGGACAGGGCACACTGATGTGCTACAAAATTGTAACTTTACTATTTCCCCATCTATTAAAGAGAATTTGTAGCACTTGGGAATTCTACTTGGCCTGGCTTAAAAAGCCCTCCAGGCCATTACCTGGTATCTTTCTATGTTTGTAACTTTACACAAATACACAAACTCTGTAGGAGGAAATGCTTGTGTAATTGGATGTTATATCACAGAAGTCCACATATGGACCCAGACAATATTCCAGGATGCCTTCTAAATAACATGAAACATGACCTATCAGGGCCTCTGGAATTACTATTCAACTCTGACCTCAAACAGGCTGCGTGCCTCATGAGTGGAGAAAGGCAACAGTCATCCCTCTGCACAAAGGTGGGCCATATACAGACCCATAAGTCTCACTAGTCTTGTATGTAAAGCCTTGGAAAGAATTCTCATGGAGATGATCAGTCTAGGTATAGTAAACTTCCAGATACTGGACCCAACCCAGTTTGGTTTTGTCAAGGGCAGATCATGCCTACTCAACCTGGAGGACTTCTTTGAGAAGGTCATCAAAGCAATGGATGAGGACAAAATGGTTCACACTGCCTACCTTGACCTGGCCAAGGCATTTGACACAATACCCCATATGGGCATTGTTGAAAACTCAAGAGGTTAGGTACAAACCTGTATGTCACCTGGTGGATAGCCAACTGGCACACAGACAGGAACCAGGAAGTTAGAATTGGGGAGTCCACCTCTACATAGAGGCCAGTCACAAGTGGAGTCCCCCAGGGATCAGTCCTTGGACCGCTCCTTTTTTGCATTTACTTCTCAGACGTCAAGGGCAATGTCAGTGGTCTTTGGCTGACTAAATTTGCAGATGTTTGCAAATTAGGAGCTGTGCTTGAATTTCATACTGATGCAAGTGTTCTCCAAGAAGAGCTGACACAGACAACTGGTGTCCGAGCCATGGACTAAAACTAAATGCAAAGAAATGCATAATAGTATCCTTTGGGAAGTCCTCCATCACTGATAACGATCATATTGACAACACACCCCCTTAGAGCTGGCCCAGTAGTCAGGGACTTAGGGACACACATAGATAGTAATCTATCCTTTTATCATCACGTGTCTACAGTGATGAGAAAATCATTCTATGTTGCGCAACTTAAACAAAGGTATGGCATCTAAGTCCAAGGAAGTCATTGTTCTACTGTATTTGACATTCATCAGACCTATCGTTGAATACAGTGCCACCTCTGGTATGTACCTAACCAAGCATATCCAACTTCCACAGAGATGTTTTTCGTGTTTCACTGTTGCAGTCATTACAATTGGGTTATCCTGCTGGCAGGCTACCCTCAGTCGGCCTGAATTCCAAAGTCTAGGTCCGGTGTCGGTTGCTGTTGCCTCTTCGCTGACGTCAGTGTGCCAGGGGTATAAAAGATGTAGCCGACGCCATTTTCTTCAGTCTTTCTTGCTGTGTGGTGCCCAAAGCAAAAGCAGTTCGCAAGTGCCGGTCGGCCGACTCCTGAGTATTTCAAATTCGAAATTCAGATCCGAAGTCTTCATTAAAGCTAAGTACCCTGTTGGGGAAACTTTTTTCTTGCTCCAGACCGATGTCAGAAAAAGTTAACAATTGTATTTCTTGTGGGAAGCAAATACCTCATAAGGATTTTCATTCTTACTGTATTCCTTGCCTAGGCCCTGACCATAATGTTGCTAGTTGTCGGTTTTGTGCTAGATTTAGCCAACGCACTATTAAGCGTCGGTACGATTTTGCATTCCATTATTTTGGCAGAAGATTTAATTACATAATGCCATCGGAACAACCGACTACAGGAGTTTATAAAAAGCGCAAGGAAAAAGAAAAGGACAGGCATCCGAGATCCAAAACCGACGACGAGGCTTCTGCTAGGCCTGTCACATGTTCGGTGGTTCTCAGTGAGGTGCTTTTGCAGTCCCTGACTCCCGCTACCTCAGAGCCACAGGCCGTTTCTGACTTCCACGTGGAGCCGACGAGGCCACTGAAAACTCAAGGTATTGGACACTCGGAAACTATTCCCTCAGATGGGTCTGGAGACGCTTAGCAGGCATCGGCTTCTGACGGTGTTTTCAGACCTACACAGTTATATGTGAAACCTACTTCAACTTCAAAGGCAAAGGCTAAAGCAACTCAAGAAACAAGTACAGCATTCTCCTGGACAGGCCTCCATGCCTAAGAAACAGATGCTTAAAATGGCCGAAGACCTTATTACTTTGATCAGGGGTTCCCATCCCCCTTCTGATAAGAGGCCTAGGCAAGAGGTAGAATACGAATTTTCAGACCAGGTTTCCATTTCCTCTGATTCCTCATCTGAACAGGAGTATTCTCTTCCTCCCTATGAGGACTCTGATGCTGAAGAATCTATCCCTTCAGCCTCTCCTCCTGAGGATTATTCTTTTGGGGAGACGCTGCATACTATGAGGGAGCATTTCCACTGGGAGAGCCAGGATTACTCAGAATCCAAGAAAAGGCCTTTTATTGCCTCAACACAGGCCCCTTGCTATCTCACCTGTTTTAGACATTGCAGATGATGTATTTTCAGAGTCCAGTCTATCTCCAGACTCTTTACCACCAGCTCCTGTTAAGCCAGACAGATACTACAGGGTTCCTGATTCACATAAATTTATTTATAAAAACCCTGCTGCCGACCCAGAAACCATCTCTCAGGGTCCCAAAGGGGTCAAGGCTTCTACTGCAAAAAACCCTATCCCCTCTGATAGGGATTCTAGGGCCCTAGACAGATGGGGTAAAAAGATTTATACTTCTGCAACCTTGGCTGTAAGAGCCTTAAATTGCCAATTTCATATGCTTAAATATCAGCAATAATCTTATGTCACTGCTTAAACAGAAAATATCAATGAATTCAGAATGTGCAGACAACAAGGAAATGCAGGATTTATTGCATGCAGCTGAACAAGTTGGAAAGCATACTTTGCAATGCGGTTTTGATTCTCTAGAGGCCTCCTGCAGGGCCGCTGTTACATTAGAAGGCATGCTTGGTTAAAAGAACAGAATTTGCATGATCATGTTAAAGCAAAACTATTAGATGCTCCATTACAGCATGATACTTTGGTGTTAAAGCAGAAGAGGTGTTGAAGAAAATGGAGGACAAAGGTAAATCTATGCAGTCAAGGATTTCTTGCAGGTACAGCCTCCCAGATTTAGCAGGAACTGGCCTACAAAGAATTGGTCCTTTCCAGTGTCCAATAGGCCACAAAGAGGCAGATACAGACACCCCAGAGGCAGATCACAGCCCCAGGACTCATACAGGCCTAAACAATGGGGTGCTTCTACCTCCAAGAGTGGAGAGGAAAAATCACAGCCATACAGGAAACGGTCTCAATGACTTTCCCCTTCCAGCTCCAAGCACTTATCTTTTGGCAGCCCCTTTGGGGGGAAAACTAGTACTTTTTTCACAAAATTGGCACATGATCACCCAGGACAAATGGGTTCTAAATATAGTATCACAAGGCTACAAGTTCCACTTTCACACTCTGCCAAGGCCAAACGGTATGCCAGACCTGCCACACAATCAATGGGCAGAGGTACAAAAGCAAGTTTCATCCCTCATGGACATGAGGGCCATTCAACAAGTACCAGAACAAGAGCAGGGACAAGGAATTCTATTCAAGACTGTTCTTGGTACCCAGAAAGGGCAAAGCCTGGAGACCAATACTGGACCTATCTATTCTAAACCCATATCTGGATATTCTAAAATTCAAAATGTTGACTCTACAGCAGCTTCTGCCCATGTTGGGCAAGAAGGCTTGGCTTGTGACTTTAGATCTAAAAGAGGCATACCTGCATGTCCCAATCAGACAAACATGCAGAAGATACCTCAGATTCAAAGCTGGTTCAATGCACTACCAATTCTCTGCACTGCCCTTTGGCTTACATGCTGCGCCCAGGGTCTTCACAAAGTGCCTAGCACCAGTAATTGCATACTGCAGACAAAGAGGAATACAATTTGGATGACTGCCTCATTCAAGCAGAGAACAAGGACATTCTACTACAGCATCTGGCGTTTGTAAAGAGATTACTATCATGCCTAGGCTACACAGTCAACGAACAGAAATAAAAACTAGTACCCTCTCAAGAGATAATATTCCTGGGTGCAAGCTTAAATACAATTGCCCAGATGGCTTATCTCATGCCAGACAAGCGAAGACAACTGACTACCTATTTCAAACTGTTGGTAACAAAAGCCCAGTTATCTGCAAGAAAAATTCTGCAGGCTTTGTGCTTCATAGCATCCTGCATTCTACTTATTCCATATGCAAGACTGCATATGAAGAAACTTCAGTGGTACCTAAAAAGTGTTTGGACTCAACATTGCCACAGCCTGGAAATAATAGTTACTCTCATCCCCTGCCTGCAACAGGAGTTTCGATGGTGGGTGAAGGCCTGTCACCAGAACAAGGGACAGCCATTCACTCTACCCCCAGCCACACAGACATTAAAACGGATGCATCGGATTATGTCTGGGGAGCCCACGTCAGGAAGATGTATTCAAGGCACATGGTCCACAAACCAAATGCATCTACATATCAATCAAAAAGAGATGCTAGCTGTTCAAAATGCCCTTACAGCCTTCAAGGACCTACTTCATCCAGGACAACTACTGATAAAAACCGACAATACCACGGTCATGTGGTACATAAACAAGCAGGGAGGCACTCATTCTTACCCCTTTTGCAGACTGGCCATGACTTTGTGGGACACAGCATTGACTTATCAAGTACATCTGCAGGCACAATTCCTGCCAGGAAAGATAAATACTCTGGCAGACAAACTAAGCAGAAACCCCATGGATCCCCACGAGTTGAAATTGGATCCCAAGTCTTCAGCATGATAACAAGAAAATGGGGATGCCCGGACATAGATCTATTTGCCTCCCCTCACAACTGCTAACTAAAGAGATTCTACACAAGGACTTATCACAGACAAGCATGGAAAGTGGATGCCCTATCTTTCAGATGGAAAAACTTAACAGTATATGACTTTCCTCCTCTGCCTCTCCTCCCCAAGGTACTCCTAAAGGTCAGACAGGAGAAGCCAAAAATGATAGATTGCCCCAGACTGGCCACACCAGTACTGGTATCCAATCCTAATGAACTTGCCTCAATGCCCAGCCTGGACCTTACCTCAAGTACCTCATCTACTGTCCCAGCAGAACAATCAGATCCTGCACAGCCAACAAAACACACCTCTCATTAAAGCGTTGATGGATGTCATTTTGGTGGCCAGGAGGCCTAGTACTAGAAAATCCTATGCTGGAAAATGGAAAAGATTCTGTGCTTGGAACCAGGCACAAGGAATTGACACAGCTGTACCAAACATTCCTCAGATTTTGCAATACTTGACTGAAATGCTGGACAAAGGCCTATCTTTTTCATCTATAAAAATTCATGCCTCTGCCATTTCAGCTCATTACAATACAGAGCCACTGATCTTTCCTCATCCTTTGTTAAGGCAGTACCTCAGAGGGGCCAAAAATTTAAGGCCTCCAAGGAGATCACCAATACCTGCATGGGACCTCAATTATGTCTTGGAAAAACTCACTCTGCCTCCTTTCGAGCAAGCCGCTGCAGCTGATATAAAGTTTTTATCTTGGAAAATAGCTCTGCTCCTAGCAATAACTTCTGCAAGATGAGTCTCAGAGCTACAGGCACTCATGGCTGTGGAACCTTTTATAATTTTTTATCCAGACAGGGTTTCTCTGAGGACAAACCCAACATTTATGCCTAAGGTAGTGTCCAGTGTGTCCCTTAACCAAACTATTCATCTACCTACCTTTTATCCAAACCCACAGAATAAGGGGGAGAGAATTCTGTATTCTTTGGACATGCACAGACAGCTATGCTTCTACTTGAACAGAACCAAAGCTTTCAGAAAGACAGAGAAATTACTAGTGGCATATGCTGCAGGATCACAAGGAAATGCTATCTAAAAGCAGACTATTTCAAAGTGGATAGGCCATTGCATTCATTTCTGCTATTCTCAACATGGCAAGCCAGTACCCAAGGGCATTAGGCCACATTCAACCAGAGCAGCAGCCACTTCAGCAGCCTTCCTCGGGAGCACCAACCAAAGACATTTTAGAGGCTGCTACTTGGAGTTCAGTGCACACTTTCACAAAGCACTATCACTTACCACTCTACTTTAAATCCAGGGCAGCCTTTGCCACTGCAGTTGTGCAGGGCCTAATAGCCGCCCCTAATGCTATTTAGCTCCAGCCTCCCAACCTTAGCTTTGGGATTCAACCCGATTGTAATGACTGCAACAGTGAAACATGAAGAACATAGTACAGTTGTGTACATTTACCATAAATGTAGATGTTCGAGTGCATTCACTGTTGCAGTCCAGGTTACCCACCTGCCATCCCCCATTTCTTTGCTGGAACTTATCTGTACTTCTCTATTCTATGCAACGTATGTGGTGTATTTGCTTGTAGATGAAGGCAAAATATATACTTTGGTGCATGCATGTTTTATTGACATATTTTTAGCGTACCCTTTTGGGGGCACCTGACATCTGGGGCAAGAAAAACTGAAGAAAATGGCGTTGGTTGCATCTTTTATACCCCTGGCGTACTGACGTCAGGGAAGAGGCAACCGCAACCAACACCAGACCTAGACTTTGGAATTCAGGCCGACTGAGGGTAGCCTGCCAGCAGGATTACCCAATTGTAATGACAGCAACAGTGAATACACTTGAACATCTACATTTATGGTAAGTGTACACAACTGTACTGTTCCTCACTAAAAGAATACAGGATGTAAGTAATATGTCCTATGCTAACTGCCTCAAGGCCCTATCCCTGTATTCTGTCTCCTACAGGCTTTTGAGGAGAGCACTATGCCTGGCATACAGGGCATTGTCAGACCCCACTTAGATGGACCTCCTGCATATCCACAAAACAAACACTGCCGGAATTACCTGTTCTAAAGACTTAAACCTTGCCTGTGATATAAATAGGACCTGCTGGAAAGATAGGTGTTTATGCCAGAGACTGTCCTGTCTATGGAACAGGCTCCCCGTCCATGTGAAGCAGAGTTCATCTCTAATCCAATTCAAGTGCAACTTGAACAGTTGGATGGGAAATCAGAAATTCATCCCTGGTTTGGCACCTATGTCTCTAATACAAAAAGGTTAGCTGTAAAGGGCTCATCTCCCAGGACCACGCTTACACTTATCAAGGATGTCAGAACTTGTCAGAGATTTGGGATGCATGGCTAGGCTTAAAAAGACCCTTGTGGTCATTAGCCTAGTAAACACCTGTGAACCTTAACAATAGCAACACTCCTCTGCAGGTCTTTACTCAGTTTAAATGTAAAATATACATTTTATTTCTATTCTAGATTCCCAGTTCTTTGTATCTGACAAGTTATAATTAACTTCAGTAAGCAGAATAGAATTAAATTCATTGCATGCTGTTTATCGGGCCAAGAAGTTTCATGTACTGTTTCTTTTAATATATTTCAGTACACAGAAGTTCTTTTATTAGATGTATTGATCTTTTGTTTTCCTAGCTCGGAGGGATTGGGCTTCCCCAAGCAGCATTTGTGCTTCCTTAAAGGAACAGTATAGTTATGCAGGCATAGATGTCCTTCAAGGATGCATCTGCAGTCCTTACAAATGGGTTGTCCTGTCGTCAGGCAGCCCTTCGGTCGGCCGGATTCCAAAGTCTGGGTCTGGCCTCGGCTGGTGTCGCACTTCACCCGACGTCATAGCTGCAGTTCTTCGGGTATAAAGGCATCAGCCGACACCATTTTCCTCAGTCTTTCTTGCCGCGTGGCTCAAGCAGAAGCTGTTCGCAAGTGCCGGTCGGTCAGAACCAGAGATTACTACTACAAGTACCGAAGACTTCTAAAAGCTAAGTACCCGTTGGGGACTCTTTCTTGCCTCAGCCGATGTCAGAAAAAGTGAATAACTGTTTAACTTGTGGGAAACAAATACCTCATAAAGATTTCCACTCTTACTGCTTACCTTGCTTAGGCACAGACCACGACGTAGCAGCTTGTCTAGCCTGTGCTTCTTTCAACCGACGGACGCTTAGACATCAGTCGGAATTTGCTGAAGAGTTTTTCGGCTCCGATTTTGCTTACATTATGCCGTCTGATACTCCGACTACGCAAATTTCTAAAAAGCGCAAGGAAAAGGACCGACACTCGCGGTCCGCGGTTTCGGCCGAAACCGCGGTTAAATAACCGCGAGTGTCTCGGTTTCGGCTGAAACAGAGTCCACGGTTCTTCCTTCGGCTGAAAGCTTGCCACTTACCGAGGCCTCATCCAGCCTGGCTGAATCTGCTACTGAAATCCCACCTGCTCTTGCAGGTTCACAGGATTTATCTGATACTATCCCTTTGGATATTTCTACCCCTGCACGTGGAGCTGCTAGGCCTCCTGCATCCATGTCGATTAAGGCCTTTGCCAGGGCTAAAGCAGCAAAAACTACCAAATCTGTGCCTGCTAAGACCTCCTCTCACAGGCCTAGCTCTAGTTCACAAATGCTTAGTCTAGCAGAGGATCTAATTTCTTTGATCCGGGGATCCCAACCACATCCAGACAGGGCCTCTCACCCACGTCCAGAGAAGAGGACTAGAGTAGAGCCCCCTGAGCCAGTTTCTTCAGATGGCTCCTCTGATGAATCAGATAATTCAAACCCTCCAGAGGGCCCCTTTTCTCCTTATGAGGACTCTGATGCAGAAGAGTCCATTCCTTCTGCCTCTCCTGAGGAATTTTCTTTTGGGGAAACCTTGCATGCTATGAGGGAACAATTTCAATGGCAGGGCCAGGATTTTTCAGACTCTAGGAAAAGGCTTAGAACCTTTTTGCATTTGCCACAGCATAGGCCTTTAGCCATTCCTCCAGTACTTACTGTTGTGGATGATGCTTTTAATGATGCTTGTACTGCTCCTGATTCTCTTCCTCCGGCCCCTGCTAAGCCCGATAGGTACTACAGGGTTCCGGACACACACTATCATTTGTATAAGGCCCCTTTTGCAGATCCTGAAACTATCTCCCAGGGACCCAAGGCTGTAGCAGCTACTTCTACCAAAAACCCCCTCCCCTCTGAAAGGGAATCTAGGGCCTTAGAGAGATGGGGTAAAAAAGTTTACACTTCTGCTACTCTTTCAGCTAGGGCCTTGAACTGTCAATTCCACATGATTCAGTATCAGGAATTTATGTTAGACCAATTAACTAAAAAACTGTCCTCTGATGAACCATTAGACAAAAAATCTGTACAGGAAATGGTACATAACATTCAGCAGGTCAGTAATCATTCCTTAAAATGCGGCTATGATGCACTGGAGGCTTCCTTTAGATCAGCCATGACTGGCACAGTGATCAGAAGACATGCATGGTTAAAAGAGCAGTCCTTGCCAGACCATGTTAAATCAAAGCTCCTAGATGCTCCCATGGATAAGCTCAATTTGTTTGGCTCCCCTGCGCAGCAGGTGCTTAAGAAGGTGGAAGAGAAAGCAAAATCTGTCCAGACAGTCAAGGATTTCTTACAGGTCCAGCCTCCAAGGTTTAGCAGGAACTGGCCTTCCAAGAATTGGTCCTTTTCAGACACCTCCAGAGCTCCGAGAGGCAGGAATAGGCGCTCAAGAGGCAGGGGTCAATACAGAGGTGCCTACAGGGGACATCAGTGGCAGGCTAACAACCAGCGAGGTACAGCCACAGATCCAGCCACCACCACTTCCACAGGACAATCACAGTGACTTGGCTCTGGCACCGCCTACCAGGGAACAACTAGAGGCACCCTTAGGCGGGAAGCTAGCCTTATTTTCAATAAACTGGCATTACATCACAGGAGACAAATGGATTTTACAGACAATAGACCAAGGTTACAGGTTTCACTTCCATACTCTACCAAGGAAGAGAGGAATGCCAAACCTACCTCCAAATCAGAAGACAGAAGCTCTAGAACAAATAACTCACTTACTAAGGATGAGAGCTGTAGAAAGGGTACCATCTATGGAACAAGGGCAAGGATTTTACTCCAGACTCTTCCTGGTACCAAGAAAAGAAAACCAATGGAGACCTATTCTCGACCTGTCCGCTTTAAACACATACCTCATTGTTCCAAAATTCAAAATGCTGACCCTACAGCAGCTTCTTCCCATGCTGGGCAAGGAGTCTTGGCTGGTAACTCTAGATCTCAAGGAGGCATACCTGCACGTCCCCATATGACCAAATTGCAGAAGACACCTCAGATTTCTTGCAGGATCAGAGCATTATCAATTCTCAGCATTGCCCTTTGGCTTATCTACTGCACCCAGAGTATTCACGAAATGCCTGGCATCAGTAATTGCTCATTGCAGGCTTCAGGGAATTCAAATTTACCCTTACCTGGACGACTGCCTGTTACTAGCGGACAACAAAAACAAATTAACAAAAGATTTGGAAAGGGTCATTCATCTACTACAAGCCCTGGGATACACAGTCAATATAAAAAAGTCAAGGCTGATACCATCCCAAAGGATAACCTTCTTGGGTGCAGATCTGGACACATCAAAACAAATGGCATTCCTGACAGTAGAAAAACAGGAGCAACTTCTTTTCTACTTCATGGCATTAACAAAGCAGAACCAGCTAACAGCAAGAAAAGTCCTGCAAGCCCTGGGTTACATGGCATCCTGCATAATATTGATTCCACATGCCAGACTACATATGAGAAAGTTACAGTGGTACCTAAGGAATTTATGGTCTCAGCACAAGCACAGCCTAGAAACCCAAATTCCAATAATCCCATGCCTGAAACAAGAATTCCAATGGTGGGCTCAGGCCTGTCAATCAAACAAGGAACTGCCCTTCCACAGCACTCAACCAAGCCAGACCATCACAACAGACGCCTCAGACCTCGGTTGGGGGGCACACATGCTGGACAAGTGCATACAAGGCTTATGGACTCAAGACCTCGGTTGGGGGGCACACATGCTGGACAAGTGCATACAAGGCTTATGGACTCAAGACCAGCTACACCTACACATAAATCAAAAGGAAATGCTGGCAGTAAAACTGGCAATTCAGGCATTCAGACCATTTCTTCGACAGGGTCAACTGCTGATAAGGACGGACAACACCTCAGTTATGTGGTACATCAACAAACAGGGAGGCACACATTCATACCCTCTATGCCGGATGGCAATGGACCTCTGGAATGTGGCACTGAGCTTCAACATTCAGCTACAAGCAATTTTTGTGCCAGGAAAAGAAAATATACTAGCAGACATCCTAAGCAGAACTACCACGGATGCCCACGAATGGATGCTGCATCCGGACATCTTCAAAACCATTACAGGGAAATGGGGACTACCAGAAATAGACTTATTTGCATCCCCACACAATCACCAACTGAAAGAATTCTGCACAAGGACGTACCACCCACTTGCTTGGAAAGTGGACTCCCTATCTTTCAGTTGGAAAAACCTGACAGCATATGCATTCCCACCTCTTCCTTTGATGCACAAGGTGCTACTGAAGATCAAAGAAGACCGTCCAAGGATCATCCTGATAGCTCCAGACTGGCCAAGGCAACATTGGTACCCATTACTGAGGAGTATGTCTCGGGAACAAATATGGCCTCTGCCCCTAGTTCCCTTGCTGTTAACACAGAACAACTTCAAAACCCTGCATCCAAACCTGAAAACACTGCAGCTGGCTGCCTGGAACATTGCATAAGACCAAATAACCCAGATTTATCTCAAAGGGTTAAAGACATTATCTTGGAGGCTCGCAGACCCTCAACAAGAAAAAATTATTCAGCAAAATGGAAAAGATATCTCATTTGGAGTACTGCAAAAGGAGAGAATGTGTCACTGGTAAACATAGCTAACATCCTGGAATACTTGGCAGAGCTCTTCCACAACGGCCTGTCCTATTCTTCCATTAAGATTCATGCATCAGCTATTTCAGCAGAATACAACTTGGATCCTCCAGTCTTCTCACATCCTCTACTCAGGCAGTTTCTGAGAGGGATTAAAAATGTAAAGCCACCTAGGAAGCCACCATTGCCAGCATGGGACTTGAACTTTGTGCTAGAAAAGTTGACACTCCCTCCTTTCGAGCCAGCAGCAACAGCAGAATTACAGTACTTATCATGGAAAACTGCTTTCCTGCTTGCAATCACTTCAGCAAGAAGGGTATCTGAGCTATAGGCATTAATGGCAATACAGCCCTTCCTGATCTTCCATCAAGATAGAGTGTCCATGAGAACTAATCCTACTTTTATGCCAAAGGTGGTCTCCAGGGTATCTTTAAATCAAGCTATCCACCTACCTACATTCTTCCCCAACCCACAGAACAGGGGAGAAAGACTGTTGCATACCTTGGATGTACATAGACAATTACGTTACTTACCTGGACAGGACCAAGAGCAATAGAAAAACTGACCAGCTACTGGTAGCATATGCAACAGGAATGGAAGGAAAAGCAATTTCAAAACAGACAATCGCTAAGTGGATAGGAAATTGCATTAGATTTTGTTACTCCTACCATGGGAAGAAAACTCCAGAAAACATCAGGCCTCACTCTACAAGGGCTACAGCCACTACCACAGCTTTTTTACGAGGAGTGGCTACCAAAGACATTTTAGAGGCTGCTACTTGGAGCTCCGTGCATACATTTGCCAAGCATTATAATTTACCTTTATACTCCAGATCCCGAGCAGGTTTTGCCACTGCTGTTTTGCAAGGGATCTTAACTACACCATAATCTTATTTCTCCTCCTCCCCAGTTTGGCTATGGTATTCTACCCATTTGTAAGGACTGCAGATGCATCCTTGAAGGACATAGTACAGTTTTGTACCTACCATAAATGTAGATGTCCGATAGGCATGCATCTGCAGTCAGGATTACCCACCCTCCTTCCCCTCTGTGGTACTCCTAGGGTATTTGCCCATCTTGTAGCTAGCTGGGGGAATCTATTATGGTGTATTTGTTTGTATATATGTACATACATGCTTATTTTTTGTTTGCTCTCTACTATTTGGAACCATTTGCATTTATCCAAATTTAGCCTTCCTAGAGGGCACCTGGCATCTGGGGCAAGAAACACTGAGGAAAATGGCGTAGGCTGATGCCTTTATACCTGAAGAACTGCAGCTATGATGTCGGGTGAAGTGCGACACCAGCCGAGGCCAGACCCAGACTTTGGAATCCGGCCGACCGAAGGGCTGCCTGACGACAGGACAACCCATTTGTAAGGACTGCAGATGCATGCCTATCGGACATCTACATTTATGGTAGGTACAAAACTGTACTTTTCAGATCCAGCCTTTCTAGCTGCTCACTTGAAATGTGAGATGAGGATGGTGACAACAATGTGACTGACTGACTGTGTTAGTGTATGTGAGTGGCAAAGATCTCTCCATTTCTTCCCTTACAGGCCTATAATGAAAAATTTTAAGACTTAATGAATATTGCTTTTAAATTTGGCTTGAAGTTCTTAGTGGATTGGTCTTTCTATTGTACTAAACTTCTGTAGAAGTGAAGACCTGTAACTTGAAGTGAAGACCTGTAACTTTTTGTACTGATAACTGAAAGTCGGACAAACCAAGTTTGTGGCTGTCACACATTATAAATAGATGAGTAATTTAATAAAAACATAGACTTTCATAAATGTTAAGGAAACTTGTACGAAGATATAACCTGCTTTAGTTTTGACATTTCAGATTTAGACCACTGTGAATGATATTAATAAATTTTGAATGCAAGAGGTGGGAGGATGGCATATGGGTGGGAGGATGGCATAATGGTTAAGGTGTTTACCTTACAAACACAAGGTGCAGGGTTTGATTCTCACATGGGGTAATTGGCTAGGCTTAAAATGGCCCACAAGGGTAGTTAGCCTAGTACTAATCTATGAACCTACAATCTATGAACCTACAGAAATTATTTTACTTCAGAAGCTCAAAAAGGCTAGGTCTGAACTATCTGTTGCTCACTTTGTTTCAGAGGTACCCATTCAGTTGCTGCAGGAATCCATAGTACATGTGATTTCTTTCTTTAGGCACCTGCTGCCACAATCCCACCAGAGGCCAGTATATGTTGTCAGACTCTCTCACGTTAGAAGAGACTGTTGATACCAAATGGTTGAAAAGGAGGAATTGAGGGTGATAATTTCAGAGGAGCTGGAGGACATTCCTGAAATCCTTGTGCAGGAAAAGGTGTACAGTACTCTGACTGAGGTCCTTCTAAAGAAATATCCAGAACAGGGGATCGTTACTACATTATATAGAAAGTCATGATGGCGCAATAGCTTGCTAAGTAGAGACAATATGTATCCTGGACACGTATTCCCAAGTATAGTAAAAAGTCAATTTAAAAGGATGTCCAGGATTTGCAATAGTGCACAGGATGAACTAATGGAATTTGATACTTTAGAACAAATGTTTCTGGATAGAGGCTATAATGTCAGATGTCAAGAAGAATCAGGGAAGGGAACATACAGATTCAGTCTATTAACAGAGAACAAAATCTAGAAGTTATAGAAGTCATGCCTATAGAATCTAGTCAGGTGGGTGTAGTAAAATCCGGACAAAGAGAAGTTTTGCATGCTGAGAGGGACCAGGAAACAGCATACCTCATTTGTTACAAATTTTTCAAGTAACAGTAACTTGGTAAGAAATGTCATCCAAAAAAATTGGTCTATCTTGCCCCTGGATAGTAAAACCAAGCGTATAGTTGGTGACACTCCCTCCATTGTATATAGGAATAGTAAGAACCTTAAATAGTTATTATGTAGAGAGAAAAGATGTCAAGAAGTATTAAGTTAGAGGTTAGGGACCTTTTCATGCAGACATTGTGGGATATGCAAAGTTATAATTAAAGAACAGATTTTTAAACATCCTGTCTTGGACTTTGTGTTTACACCTAGGTTTCATGCAGACTGCACCACAGCACATGTGGTATATTTAGCCATGTGTGCATTATGCCCATGTTTCTACGTGGGCAAGACTATACAGAGATTGAGACAGGGTGCATAAACACATATCAGATATGAGGGAGGACGACATTAAAAATGCCCTAGCTAAACCTCAGTTAGATTCTCCTAACCACTATTTTTTCTTTAGGGTGTTACAAAAATTAAGTTTAAATGAGAGGGGAGGTGATCACAACAATTATTTAGAACAATTAGAACTAAAATGGATATTGAGAATGCAAGTGCATATATATCCAGGACTCAATACCCAGTTAAGCATTAAGCCTGTTTTAAAGGGGCGGAGATTTAAGACATATAAAAAGTAATGAGATTCCATGTCTCTGAATGAGATTGTTATTTTGGCGCCTTTTTATTGGTTATGATGTATTTTAAAAATGTGATGGTTTTATCTAGTTATATAGGATCAGAAGAAGCAAATTGCGAGCGCTTGTCCTTTTATCGAATAAATTTTGTATGTGTATGAAGACTTCACTGTGGTTGTCCAGTAATTACGTTTTGTATGCAGTTTTGGATTTATTCACTGGATATTCAGCACACTGTGGTGATTTTTTTCATCCTTCAAGGTTCTGAACCACTCTGCTTGATTATAGCAGATGTCTCCCCTAAGAAAAATAACAGAAAAACTAAAAAAGTTCTCCAGTTTAGACTCATCAGGAAAAGGAATGGGTTATGATATCACAATGCTCATATAAGGTCATCTTGCCTCTGAACCCCCCCTTAATTCCTTTCACCCCCCCAACACGCACCACATACACACCTCAGAAGATATGGCATGAATCTTCATCTGAGGAGTAGGAGGAATCTGATTCTGATTACTTAGCTTAGTCATCACAAATTCATTCTCCTGTTCAGCATGCTTCTGATAGTGAGGGCACGTTGTCGCCTAACTCCCCCATTGAATAAATATAATCTGTGGAAACTATATCTAAAATGATGCAGCACTTTGAATGGTAATCAAAACCAATATATGATGTGGAAAAAAAATACTATAATTTGCAGGCGGTAAGGGCTCCAACACCT
This sequence comes from Protopterus annectens, assembly GCF_019279795.1. Classification (NCBI taxonomy): domain Eukaryota; kingdom Metazoa; phylum Chordata; order Ceratodontiformes; family Protopteridae; genus Protopterus; species Protopterus annectens. The sequence goes on from NC_056737.1 coordinate 1,730,798,177, forward strand.
TCTCCTGTCCCTCCAGTCTTGGAGGCCATCTTGGATGCATTTGCATCCACTTCAACTTGTCCTGATTTACAGCCAATGTCACCAAGAAGCCTGACAGGTTTTGTAAGGTCACTGAAGACCTTAAATTTCTTTATAAAAATCTTGAGGCAAATCCTTCTGCTTTTGACATTTCTACTGACAAACGTATTAAACCTCTGCAAGCGGATGATGTTTTGCCATCTGTCAGAGATTGGGCCATAGACAGGTATAAAAAAGATGGTTTAACCTTGCTTTCAGAGCTTTAAATTATCAAACTCAAATGACAAAATACTTTTTATCCATTATAGGAGATCTTAATAAGACTAGATAGCCATGAGTCTTCTGATTTTATCCATCATTTAACAGGGTTACAAGATGTCTTGTGGGGAAAATCCCATCCTTGCAAGGCATTCCCCCTCCTCCTTCCAATCAAGTGTACCTTTTCCTCCTCTCTTGTAGGGTTGTCTTCACCAGGGCACAATAGAACTGGTACCACAGCAGCATCTAGGAAGAGGCTTTTATTCAATACTCTCTGGTGCACAGAAAAGAGGGAGCTTGGAGACTCACTATGGATTTTTTGTATCTCAGTACCTCTCATCAGGTGCCATTTTTCAAGATGCTATGACTGCAGGCTCTCCTTCCTTTCATTCCTCTTTCTGGTCTTTTTTATTCTCTACAGACTTGAAGGATGCATACCTGCACATCCCCATTTACCCCACTTCCAAAACATTCCTCCAGTTCTCTGCCTTTTCATCATACTTTCAGTTCTCTGCTTTAGCCTTCAGTTTATCTACTGCTCCTGGGTGTTTACATAGTGTCTCACCCCAGCTATTGCTTTTTGCAGCACTCCAGGAATACAAACTTTGTTTGTCTGGATGACTGTCCTACTCAAACTATCTCTAGGGATACTCCACGTCTGCACCTGAGTTTCACAATTTCACTCCTGGACAGACAAGGGGGTTCATCCTCAATTTCTACAAATCCTCTCTGACCCCCTCTCAGAATCTGATTTTCTTGGATTGCAGACTGCATACCCAATTGATGACTGTTTTTCATCACCAGGAAGAAAGTACAGTCCTTCTCCAACTTCATCCAATCTCTTCACCATCTTCGGTCAACTACTGCAAGGGAGGAGAACCCTGGGATCCCTGGGATAAATGGCAGCAACTATTCCAATAGTATCCTTTGTCAAGTTACATGGAAAAGAGCCAGTGATACCTCAAATCTCTATGGTCTCAGCACTACCACCCACTGGATTTTTAAATTCCTCTTTCTTGCCTGTTCTGAATAAATAGTTGTGGTGGTGGATATCCCAGATCCAAGTGAATATTGGCCTTCCATTTTGTCCACCTTCCAACCACTTACTGCACACAAGTATATCAGACCTGGCTTAGGTAACCCAGACAGGCCCCCGATCAGATGTCCTTCATGGATGCATCTGCAGTCATAACAGCTGGGTTGTCCTGTCGTCAGGCAGCCCGTCAGTCGGCCGGATTCCAAAGTCCGGGTCCGGCTTCGGCTGATGTCGCTCTTCATCCGACGTCATCTCCGTTGGACCTCGGGTATAAAGGCATCAGCCGACGCCATCTTCCTCAGTCTTTCTTGCCGCGTGGCGCCCGAAGCAGAAGCGGTTCGCAAGTGCCGGTCGGTCGGATCCAGAGATTTTTCTACGAATACTACTTGAAGACTTCTAAAGCTAAGTACCCGTTGGGGACTCTTTCTTGCCTCAGCCGATGTCAGAAAAAGTTAATAATTGTTTAACCTGTGGGAAACAAATACCTCATAAGGATTTCCATTCTTACTGTCTGCCTTGTTTAGGCCCAGCCCACTAGCAGCCTGTTCGGCCTGTGCTTCCTTCAACCGTCGGAGTTTGCAGAACAGTTTTTCGGTTCGACTTTGCTTACATTATGTCGCGGAACCTCCGACTACACTTTCTGCCAAAAAAAGAAAAGACCGACACGGTCCGTGGTTTCGGCTGAAACCAGAAACCGAAAACTGATACAGGTACAGCCGAATCTATCTCTACACTTGAGGCCCCTGCTACAAATATTGAATCGGCCTCTGAAACTTTACCCACTGACTTATCAGACACCATTCCCCTGGATGTCTCTACCCCAGCACGTGGTGCTGCTAGGCCTCCAGCTGCCATGTCCATTAAGGCCTTCGCCAGGGCTAAAGCAGCCAAATCTACCAAATCAGTGCCTGTTAAACCACCCTCATCCAGGCCCACTTCCAGTTCTCAAATGCTCACCTTGGCAGAAGATTTGATTTCTTTAATTAGAGGATCTCTACCTCACCCAGACAGGGCCTCTCAGCCCCCAGATAAGAGACCTAGGGCAGAGCCCCCTGAGCCAGTGTCCTCTGATGATTCAGCAGATGAATCAGACATTACTGACCAGCCAGAGGCTCCTTTTTCTAATTTTGAGGATTCTGATGCTGAAGAATCCATTCCAGCTGCTTCCCCTCCTGAAGAATTCTCCTTTGGGGAAACCTTGCATGCCATGCGAGAGCAGTTCCAATGGCAGCAACAAGAATTCTCAGATTCGAAAAGACTTAGAACTTTTCTGCACCTTCCACAGCACAGGCCCTTAGCTATACCTCCTGTTCTTTCTGTGGTAGATGACGCTTTTAATGATGTCTGCTCTGCTCCAGACTCATTACCCCCAGCCCCTGCCAAACCTGACAGATTTTACAGGGTACCTGACACTCATCACCACCTTTACAAGGCCCCCCTTGCAGACCCAGAAACTATATCACAGGGTCCCAAGGCAGTTGCCGCGACCATAGCTAAAAACCCTACTCCTTCTGAAAGGGAAGCAAGGTCTTTAGACAGATGGGGTAAAAAAGTATACACTTCAGCTACTCTCTCAGCTAGAGCTTTAAACTGCCAGTTTCACATGATACAATACCAAGAGTTTATGCTTGATCAGTTAACTAAAAAATTAACCACTGATGAAGCTCTTGACAAGAAATATGTATTAGAAATGGTAAATAACATACAACAGGTTAGTAACCATTCCTTAAAATGTGGCTATGATGCACTGGAGGCTTCATTTAGATCAGCCATGACTGGCACAGTGATAAGAAGGCATGCATGGCTAAAGGAGCAAGCTCTACCAGATCATGTTAAAGCTAAATTGTTAGATGCTCCTATGGATAAGACAAGTTTGTTTGGTGCACCTGCCCAGCAGGTTATGAAGAAAATGGAAGAAAAGGCAAAATCAGTTCAAACTGTTAAAGATTTCCTGCAGGTTCAACCCCCAAGGTTTAGCAGGAACTGGCCTGCCAAGAATTGGTCCTTTCCTGACTCCACAAGATTTCAAAGGGGCAGGAATAGACGTTCCAGAGGCAGAAACCAAACCAGAGGAAGTGCCTACAGAGGACGACAGTGGCAAGGTAATAACAGAGGCACAGACACAGCCACTGCCACTACTTCAACACAGCCACAGTGACTTACTTCTAAAACCGCCTACCAGGGAGCAAATAGCAGCTCCACTAGGCGGAAGGTTAACTTTATTTGCAAAGAACTGGCACCACATAACAAAAGACAAGTGGATTCTGCAAATTATACATCATGGTTACCGATTCCACTTCCACACTATACCAGTCAAAAGAGGAATGCCAAATCTACCTCCAAATCAAAAAACAGAAGCTTTACAACAGATAATGGAGTTAGCAAACATGAGAGCTGTGGAAAAAGTACCTGCAGCAGAAAGGAAAGGGGTTCTACTCCAGACTGTTCCTAGTTCCAAGAAAGGAAAAAGTTGGAGACCAATTCTCGACCTGTCCACCTTGAATACATACATCATTGTCCCAAAATTCAAAATGCTGACCCTACAGCAACTTCTTCCCATGCTGGGCAAGGAGTGTTGGCTGGTAACTCTAGATCTCAAGGAGGCATACCTGCACGTCCCTATTCGACCAATCTGCAGAAGATACCTCAGATTTCTTGCAGGATCAGAGCACTATCAATTCTCAGCATTGCCTTTTGGCTTATCTACTGCGCCCAGAGTATTCACAAAATGCCTGGCATCAGTAATCACATACTGCAGACTACAGGGAATTCATATTTACCCATACCTGGACGACTGCCTGCTACAAGGGGACAACAAAAGCAAGTTGACAACAGATTTGCAAAGGGTCATTTACTTGCTACAAGCATTGGGATACACAGTCAATCTACAAAAGTCAAGACTGATACCATCCCAAACAAGGACATTCTTGGGAGCGGAATTGGACACAGTCAGACAGATGGCATTCCTAACTACAGAAAAACAAAAAGAACTCCCTCTTTACTTCTTGTCGCTAACAAAGCTGAACAAATTAACAGCAAGAAAAGTTCTGCAGGCCTTGGCCCTCATGGCATCATGCATAATCTTGGTTCCATTTGCCAGGCTGCATATGAGAAAACTACAGTGGTACCTACGGAATTTATGGTCCCAACACAGACACAGCCTCGAAACAGAAATCCCACTAATTCCATGCTTAAAACAGGAGTTCCTATGGTGGGCCCAGGCATGCCGATCCAACCCAGGCCTTCCCTTTCACAGATGCCAAGCAAGCCAGAGCATTACAACAGATGCTTCAGACCTAGGATCGGGGGCCCACATGCTGGACAAATGCGTGCAAGGATTGTGGACTCAGGAACAACTTCACCTACACATCAACCTAAAAGAAATGCTGGCTGTAAAACTGGCTATCCAAAAGTTCAGACCATTTCTCAAAGAGGGCCAGCTGTTGATAAGGACAGACAACACCACAGTCATGTGGTACATCAACAAACAGGGAGGCACTCATTCATACCCCCTATGCAGAATGACCTTGGAACTGTGGACCCTGGCTCTCAGCTACAACATCCAGCTGCAAGCAAGATTTGTACCAGGAAAAGAAAATACTCTAGCGGACATTTTAAGCAGGACCACATCAGATGCTCACGAATGGCACCTGCACCCGGACATCTTCAGGACCATTACAAAGAAGTGGGGAAGGCCTCAGATAGATCTATTTGCATCTCCTCACAATCACCAACTCAAAAAATTCTGCACAAGGACATTCCACCCACTAGCATGGAAAGTGGATTCGCTCTCCTTCAGCTGGAAGGGCCTAACAGTTTATGCATTCCCACCTCTACCCTTGATACACAAAGTACTCCTAAAAATCAAGGAAGAACATCCAAGGATAATCCTGATAGCTCCAAACTGGCCAAGACAACACTGGTATCCACTGCTAAGGAGCTTGTCTCGGAACAATATGTGGCCAATACCCTTGATGCCTTTGATGCTAACTCAGAACAACTACAGCACCATACATCCAAACCTGAAAACCTTACAACTGACTGCATGGAACATCACATAGCAGCAGCTAATCAGGAACTTTCCCAAAGAGTTAAAGACATTATTCTTGAAGCACGCAGACCTTCAACAAGAAGAAACTACGCTGGAAAATGGAAAAGGTTTGCCAGTTGGAGTTCTGAAAGAGGAAAAGATGTGTCAAACATAGATATACCTAACATCCTGGAGTACCTGGCCGAACTTCTCCATTCAGGCCTGTCCTACTCCTCCATCAAGATACATGCATCAGCTATTTCAGCAGAATACGGCTTTGATCCACCTGTTTTTTCACACCCTCTGCTCAGACAATTTCTCAGAGGAATCAAGAATGTAAAACCCCCAAGAAAACCACCATTACCAGCTTGGGACTTAAACTTCGTACTAGAAAAGTTGACACTATCACCCTTTGAGCCAGCAGCAACAGCAGACTTACAACACCTGTCATGGAAAACTGCTTTCCTACTGGCAATTACCTCAGCAAGGAGGGTTTCAGAATTACAGGCCCTGATGGCAGTGCAACCTTTCCTAATCTTCCACCAAGATAGAGTATCCATGAGAACTAATCCAACATTTATGCCTAAGGTGGTATCCAGAGTGTCTTTAAACCAGGCAATCCACCTACCTACCTTCTTTCCCAACCCACAAAATAGAGGGGAAAGAATACTGCATACCTTAGATGTACATAGACAGCTACGCTACTACTTGGACAGAACCAAAAGCAGCAGAAAGACTGACCAACTTTTTGTGGCCTATGCAACAGGAAGAGAGGGAAAAGCTATTTCCAAACAGACAATCTCAAAATGGATAGGAAATTGCATACGATTCTGTTACTCCTTCCATGGAAAACCAATTCCACAGAACATAAGACCTCATTCTACAAGGGCAACAGCCACTACCACAGCCTTCTTACGAGGAGTGGCTACCAAAGACATTATTGAGGCGGCTACTTGGACCTCCGTGCATACATTTGCCAAGCATTACAATTTGCCTCTATATTCCAGATCCCGAGCAGGGTTTGCCACTGCTGTACTGCAAGGGATCCTAAACACACCATAATCTACCTTTATCCTCCTCCCCTAGTTGGCTATGGTATTCTACCCAGCTGTTATGACTGCAGATGCATCCATGAAGGACATAGTACAGTTTTGTACCTACCATAAATGTAGATGTCCGAACTGGATAGCATCTGCAGTCAGGATTACCCTCCCTCCTTCCCCTCTGAGGTACTCCTAGGGTGTTTACCCTCCTAATAGCTAGCTGATGTGGAGTCTTTTATGGTGTATTTGTTTGTATATATGTACATACATGCTTATTTTTGTGGTTACCTCTATCCTTTTGGAAACATTGGCATCTATCCAAATTTTAGCCTTCAGGAGGGCTTCTGGCATCTGGGGCAAGAAACACTGAGGAAGATGGCGTCGGCTGATGCCTTTATACCCGAGGTCCAACGGAGATGACGTCGGATGAAGAGCGACATCAGCCGAAGCCGGACCCGGACTTTGGAATCCGGCCGACTGACGGGCTGCCTGACGACAGGACAACCCAGCTGTTATGACTGCAGATGCTATCCAGTTCGGACATCTACATTTATGGTAGGTACAAAACTGTACTTTCTGGGCCTGTGGTCCTCCAGACAAAGGAGGGAGCACATCAGTGTTAAAGAAATGAGGGTGCTAATTTGAGTACTTCAGGTGCTAACTCACATATGGAAGCCAGGCCTTCTCAACATTTTAATAGCCAACACCACAGTAATGTGGTATTTTCACCAAAAGGTGTGTGTGTGGGAGGGAGGGGTTTGCAAGTCCTGCATAGGATACCTCTTCTGGCATAGGATCAGGCTATAAAGGCAAGTCTGTCCCTTAAGGTGGTGGGCATCCCATCTGAGGACAGAGTAAATTTTCTGATTCTCTAAGCAGATCCACGGAAGACCCTCATAAATTGTTTTACATCTTGCTGTGAATCTTGTGACGTTTTTCATAAACCGCCAACATCAGCTTTACTTTTGGTAAAGCAATTTTTTCATGAACAAATCTTTATTTTAATTAATTTTTGTAACACCAGTTCAGAGCTTCCTTTTCTAGGAAATCCTTTCTTCTTCTTCTTCTTCTGGCTTTTCCCGGTTAGGGGTCGTCACAGCAGATCACCTGTCCGCTCATGATTGGCAGTAGAGTTTTACAGTGTTGAGTTGCCAGCCCAACGCCCAACCTTCCACAGAAGGCACACACATGCACACACTCATGCCTAGGTCCAATTCACCTACTTCATGTCTTTGGGGATGTGGAAGGAAACCAGAGTACCTGGAGGAAACCCATGCGACCACAGGGAGGACATGCAGACTCCACACAGAAGGCATCCCAGCTGAGGATCGAACTGGAGAACTTCTTGCCGTGAGGTGGGAAAACTAACTGCTGCACTACCATGGCTGGCCTTTTAGGATATCCTTTACCAATGATAAAATCCCAGTTTTTACTGCAGCAAGTCCTGATATGGATGCTAAGTGTCCTTATAGGGATGCCATTTCTTTGCTGCAAACAATTTATTGCTCAAGTGACTCCTACTGTGTGACACAGATTTCTCACTACTTTTCAAAACAGGACTTAATACAGTTCACTGCTTTGTAGAATTACACACATTGTCACTGGCTGCAACTGGTAAGATTTAATGCTATACACAATTACACACTTCATAGACATCACTTAATTTAGTGTTGTATAAAGCTCCAATATTTGGCAGCGCTTTCCACATACTGTACAACTTTTACTGTAGATGGGCCACTGAGTCTGATGAGCATTCTCTCCTTGCCCCTTAGGCAGCACCTCCTTTCTCCAGGAGGGCCATACCTGTCAATCCTGAAGTAAATTTGTGGATACCCATACGGTCATCTAGTTGACATTTAAAGGAAGATGGTGTGTTGCTCTGCTTAACATGCAGGGGAAATATATTCCAAAGGTATGGAACGTGCTGAGCTATAAACCTGTCCCTCTAACCTACTTTATTTCCCTGTTGTTGAAGAGTCAGGTCCTTGGTTGTAGTATTGGTGGTGATATTGGACTTGCAGAGAAACAGGAAATCCAAAACAATTGGGTCTCTAGTGGCATTTTAAGTAAGACTGAAATCTCCTCTCAAAATTATTTAAGACGTTATACGGCGGTAGCGTTGTTACCTCACAGCAAGAGGTTCTCCCGTTCGATTCTCGGCTGGGCTTGGGAGTGCCTTCTGTGTGGAGTCTGCATGTCCTTCCCGCAGTTGGGTAGCGTTTGAAAGACATGAGTGCATAAATGGGAGTGCCTTCGTTGAAGGTTGGGCGTTGAGCTGGCACCACGGCATTTCGTAAAAATCTACTGCCAATCATTAGCGGACTGGAGTTCCACTGTGGTGACCCCTTACAGCTGAAAAAAAACCTGAATCTCCTTAAAAGCCAAAAGACAAACAACAACAACATTTAAAGCATTTCTTGTTAGCTCATGGACTTCAGTTCTATAATTTATTTGATTAGGAACCTTTAGGTTCTTTCTAATAGTTTAATATAAGTGAGATGCATCACAAAGGGAGCATTGCACTCTTAATTGGCCTAATCTATGCCCATTATAAAGGAGTGATTACCTCTTTAAACCCTCATGATATTCCTTTGGCAATTAGATTGACTAAGTAAAAATACTTCCTGGCAACTATCGATTTTGCTCAAGAGAGAGGGAACTATTGACCCATTTATCTAGGTCCTAAGCTGCATTTTCATGTTGTAGTGGTATGCCATCTAGACAGTATAATGAAAGGAATGGTTGTCTACCAAAAATGCTGATGGTACATGCTTTAGCATTCAGTTTGAGATCATTTTTAGTATGCCTAGAGTTTATTAAAGTTTTCAGCAGTTTCTTAACCAAACAATATATTTGAAAACTTGGCAGTTCTCTTCAGGAAACATTAACAGATAGTGATTTCCATTTCTTTAAAACACTAAATCTCAGTTAAAATCATATTCTACAACTTTTCTAGCTTCTTAATTATAAATTGAATTTAAAATGTCTATTTTTTTTTTCTTTTTTTCCCCTCGGGTTGGTGTTTTCCCACAATATAGAATTAATTTAATTAGATTGTAGATGTAATTGGGAACGTGGAGTGTAATGAGTTGTCAGGCTTTAAAAATTCTTTACAGAGTACTCTTGTCAGAAATATTGGCTAAGCAAATCGGTGTAACTAAGGAAATGATTTTTTGAGCTGGGATCTGAATTGCCTAGACATAGTAAGGCCTTCTTAAATTTAATTCTGGTGCCTAAAAATAAATTACTAGAAAATGGAAATCAAAGTCTAAATCAACTGTATTTGAAGTAATGAATATTGTAACAATGAAAAAAAGAGCTAGAAGTGAGATCTTTAGAAAAGGGTATAAAACAGGTTATATAGTAATAAATGGAAATTGTGGGAACAATAATGATCTGGAGGCTTAAGGAAATGAACAATTTATATAATGTTGTACTGATGATGCATTATACATAAGATATTTTCTTTTGTATGACTAATGTAACTGGGAACATGTTAATGTGGGTTGTTTTCTTTTATATAAATGTATGGTTGCCTATGTCTTAAATAATGATTCAATAAAGGTGTTAACAAATAATTAGATTATGACATGAATTAGATTGACATAATTTATTAACGCAAAGGGTTCTTTTTAATGCCCTCGCTTATCAGTTAAAAATATGCTGTAAATGCTCTTTAGTGTTTTGAACTGCTGGCTTACAAAGTGTGTGGCTTTAATAGTCAGTCATAAGGTCATAGGAGGTTACTTGGCTAATGGCCCTGGGGCCCTTACCATCCTAGCCAAGAGTTTATCCCCAAAAAAGAAACCTTAGTCAGCAGCTGTCACCTGTCAGTGAGGGACAAAGTTGGAATTCCTGGGACAAATTTGTGGTTTCCCATTCACTCATCAAGGTTGTGCTTGAAGAGGGTCAGTGAGGTACTCTGACATGTATGGGAAGTCTATTCCAGAGATGGGGCAGCCTCTGGGAGACAAACCTGTCTCTCCAGCAGGTTTTGTTGATATTGCATATTAGATTTAGGCCTATTGAGCGGGTAATGTGCGAGGAGTTAGATTTACGGATATGGAGCATCTCTAGTAGGGCAGGGTCCCATATTGCTGTGTAGGCAAGGCACAGATCACCTCTAAGCAATCTGTATGATACCGGGTAAAGTGATAGTGATTTGAGCCTGTCCGGATAGGGCAGTTGTTGGAGGCCATAGATTCTCTTTGTGAGGTATTTCTGTGGCCTTTCTAGTTGGTGCAGGCATTTGGAAAGGTACATACCAAACGATGCATTATACTCAATTATGGGTCTTATGAGGGAGGAGTACAGAGAGGTAATAACCTCCTTTTTTCTGGATGCAATCCCTTTACTTATGAGATGAATCAAGTGAAAAGCTTTTCTGACCACCGCCGCCACATGATGATCAAATGTGAGATTGTTGTCAACCTGAGTACCCAGGTCTCTCACCACGGGTTGTGTGTTTAGGGAGTTGCCATTGATGCGGTAATCAGTAGGGTCTGTGTTTTTTGCTGAATGGTATGATAATAATTTTTTTTTGCATTTAATTTAAGGCCATGACTTTGGCACCAGTTATTTGTAGCTGTGAGTCCCTCTTGCAGTATGTTAACATCATTTGGGGAGTCAATGACAGCACCCAACTTAGTCATCCACAAGCTTGGTTAGCCACAGGCCCTTTGTCTTTGCCTGGACCTCTGAAAAGTAAACGCCAAACAGTAGGGGTCCAAGGACTGTTCCCCGGGGAACACCACTAGTGACAGGTCTGCTGACGGAGGTGGTGGCACCTATTTTGACCTTGTGGGTCCTATCTGTGAGTTAGTTGGCCACCCATCTGACCAGATAGGGATTAACACCAAGTTGTGTTAGCTTTCTGATAATGCCTGAGTGGGGGGATTGTGTCAAAGGCCTTGTCCAGTTCAAGGTAAGCTGTATGTACTGACTTTCCCGCACACAGGACCTTGGCAGTAGTCTCAGAAGTCAACTAGGTTCAGTAGGCAAGATCTGCCCCTAACAAATCTGAATTGTGTGGTGTCGAATGTTTGGAGATCGCCTATTTCCTTGTTTATAAGAGCCATAATAATACGCTACATGGCTTTACAGATCAGACTTGACAAGCTAATGGGGCGATAGTTTACCAGGTCAGTAGTGGCACCACCTTTGTGCAAGGGGATGACAATGGCAGTTCTCCAGTTTGCTGGAATGAAGCCTGTAATTAGGCTGTGGTTGAATATGGTGCTCAACGTTAAAGCTAGTTCTTGCTGGAGATGGTGCAGAATACAGCCTGGGGTATTATCCGGTCCCATGGAAGCTGTGTTCTTTGCTTTGGATAGGGCCTTTAACACTTGATCTACGGAGATGTGAGGTGTGGGAAAAGTATCAAGGATGTCGACTTGGCCTTTGGGGAGGCGATAAGGGGGTGAAGTTTGCACTGAACCTATCAGCCAGCAGGTTGGCTAAGTTATGAGTGTAAGTGGTACTATTAAGTACTAATTCGGAACAAACTTGGGTTTTGCCATGGAGGTTCCTAACATAACTGAAGATGGACTTGTGTTTCCCTTTGTTTCACAGGCTAGTTTCAACTCATAATTGGCTTTGGAGATTTTCACTAGTGATCTAATTTACTTGTTGAGGCAGAGGAGGGAGATTTTCTGATTTGGGATTTGTTCCTTTTTACCCTTGGACAACAGTTTCTTACTTTTGTTGTAAAGCCTGTTGATAGAGGATGTCCACCAGACAGGTTTTAGTTCTGTTGGGTATGGCTGAATCTATTCAGTTGTCCAGGTGCTTGCATACTGCGCTGGCAGACTGTTCAGCATAGTTGTTTGCATCCTGTGAGGGGGCGGTGGTGTGTAGCTGTTGATACTCTCCCTTAGGAGGGTGTAGTCAGCTGTTAAGAAGTTTTTTTAGTCTGGTTATGGCTGTGGAGGGGTTGGGTGAGATAGAAACTTTGAATGAGACAAACTGATGATCTGATCTCACCAGGGAAGAACATACTATGGGAGTGGTGCAGTGGTCATGGTGAGAACCAAGTCCGGTATGTTATCTCCCCTTGTGGGGGATGAGACCAGCTGGTCTAGTGCGTTAGAGTTGATGAAGTCATGAAATCACTGGGTGAGTGCATTAGTGCAGGAATAGTTCACCCAGTCTATGGTGGGATAGTTGAAGTCACCAAGGATCAGGGCGTTAGGGGTTACTTTGATGGAGTCAAGTAGGTCCGGGTAGGAGGAGCGGGTGTCCTGAGACGTGGAGGGGGGGTCTATAGCTGGCTATAACTTAGATGGGTGTCTTGCCAACTGTCAGTTGCACCTGCAGTAATTACAGTACGTCATGCTGGTAAACCAGTCAGGAGGTGTGCCTGTCTTTAATGAAGATAGAGACTCCACCCCCTTTAGTCTTTCCCACCTCTTTTTGGGGTTGGAAAGTGTGGAATGAAGTATAGCCTGGTAAGGCAGGGGTGCTCTCCGCAGCCCTGAACCAAGTTTTGCACAGACATAGGCAACTTCCAGCATGAGAAGAGCCTCCAATGAGTGCATTTTCAGATGAAGGCTCCTAGCATTGAGCAGCATGATCTTTAATTTGCTTTTTGACCGATCTTTCATGTTGGAAGATTTGTCTTTGGGACATAGCCTAAAAAAGGCACAGTGGGGGATGCAAGAGCCTAGGCCAAGATCTGGAACCCCAGGGGTGACAGGTGGAGGTCATATCTGGCAAAACATCAAGGCTTGTCAACTATGTCATCCCAGGCAGACAGATACTGGATCCCCTTAGAAAGACACCAGAAACTAAGCCAATTGTTGAAGTCAATCATTTTTTGTTGTTATTGTGGTGTCATTCTTGGTGAAGGCAGGATGCTGCTCAGGGCCAGGGTCACACCAGCCTGGAGCACATAGTCTGAAAGCTCAATCATGTCCCTCTTCATATAGTTCAGGGAGGTATGTCTCAAGTCATTCACACCAACATGGACAATGACAGAGTTATACTTGTACCTATTGTGGAGAGTCTTAAATGCATGCGTGATGTGGTGGATTCTAGCATCTGACAAACAGCTGAATGTGACCTTCTCCTTGTTGAGCCTGGTGAGGGGGACATCTGTGTGTTTCACTGTTGAGTCGCCAATGACTAGTATATTTGGTTTATTGTTATGCCTTATGGGCTTCGTTGGTTTATTGTTATGACTAATGGACTGTGTTTGTGAGACAGTGGTGTGTTGACTACTGTGTGGAATGTGATTGGCATTGTGCGTGGAATGTTTGTGAGTATGTTTTGGGGTTCTCTGTTGTTTAGGCAAGTTTTTGTTGAGGACCCCTGCGTAGGTGGGTGTGTGACTGTGATGTGGGTGGTGTGGTGTTTATGCTGGCAGTCTCCTCTTTGTCAGGAGTACTGAATGTGATGCGAGAGAGCATGAATTCCAGCTTACTGATGTAGATGCATCTCTCGCAAGTAGAAGAATTATGTGCTAGGAGATGGGGACTGTTTGTGAACATGAGGCAGTTACTACACTGTCTCAGTATGCCCATGTCGACCAGACTGGCAGGGGAAACTGATGGGAATTGTCCAGACATAGTGCTCTGAATACTTGGTGGACTTGGGGAGAGCATGGTTTTTCCACAAATACCCTAAATGTAAAATAACTGGCCTGAAGCACAAGTACTAAAACCAAAACTAAGGTGCTTAGAATAGCATGTAAATTAATCAAGCTACTAACAAGCAGCAGTAAGTGCAGAATAAGAGCACACAGAATAGCAAACTAAGGTAATGAAGAAGGTAGAAGCAGTTACAGTAAGAGCAGCTGAATAAAGTATAAATATATATTTTTTTTGTTAGTGGAGAGGGATGGAATAGATCAAGATCGAGACTACAGGGATTGTCCTTCCCAAATGTTCTCTCTGTACACAGCAGATAGAGCTGAAGAGATAAAACTGGTAGGAGTGTCTGAAATCAAAATATGATCTCACTATACTCAGTTTATCTCGTATTCAAACGTTATCACCACAGGATGTTTGTAGTAACATGTAGCCTTCTGTAGGATTACTGCTTCAATAGGCATGATTTTTATGACTTGGAAAAATAATAACCACTAAGTTATTAGGCACATATGTTCCATATCTCTCAACTGCACAGATTTTTGCTTCATATTTTTTGGACTGTTTTTCATAAAATTGTGTTTTTCTGGCAAATTAGTTGCAAATCATTAAAGACTAAAGTTGGAAAATGACAGAGATTTGAGTTTCAGATTTCATAACCTTCAGAAAATTCATGCTAAGGCAAATCCTGTTATTATATCCACTTTGTAAGTTTGTAAGAGCAATATTAAAAAAAATTGTCCCTATTTTTGGGCCTTTGTCCCACTTTTACTTATGGCTTTATCCAGATTTTCTGCTCTAAGAGGTTGAGAGCTATGATGTTCACTGTGTTGGGGGTATTGAATGACTGTATTTATATGCCTGATATTAGAACTCCGATGTCATAATTCACACATGTAGCCAAGGGGTTCATGCCCTGCATTATTTTCATTACCCTACATATTCCTTAGTTTCATACCATACATGTTTGTATGTTCTTAAAATTCAAGTCATTTCTAATGTGACTGCTACATGTTTTATCACAGAAGCTAATAAATCTTTCGCAATACTTCATTAGTAATAATTTTGTTTACTTCTCTAACTTTAGTATTGATGTAACGTGTAGGCAGGGGCAGCACATATTCCTCATATTTGACAATAATAAAATCTAGTAGAAAAAAACAACAAGCAAGCTCCTAAAAAGTCTGTATTCCATCTTCTGTACTCTCTAGCTTCTTGGCTGACACCTTCTGCAGAGAATATTGTAAAACCTCAAACAAACATCTTAAAACACAAATTAAACCAGTCAACAAATTACAATAAGAAAAAAAACTCAACTTAAAACAACATAACACCTTTCTAAGAACACTCATTATTAAGCCACTAGGATACATGGTATCAGACTTCAGAATAAACATGGTCTCTAAGCAGTAAAGATTCTCTGATGATGCATTATCCTATCACCTAAACACACTTGTATTGTAGATGCCGCCAGCAGAGAACTATCACTGTTGTGTTTATCTAAAATATGCATAGCAAGTGATGTATCTGTTTTTATTTCTAATCTCCATAATATAATATGCCGCTGTAGCCTATATTTAAACTTTCTACTTGTTTGAAATATATGTACCAGTTGAGAAGGGCATCGTAAGGCATATATTACTGCCTCAGTGTTACAAGAATATCTCCCTACAACATCACACTTTTTACCATTTATGTTACCAAATTCCCACAACTGTAACAGTGACTACAACTAAATGTGCCCATAACTAGCAGGGGGAATCTTATATTCATTCTTTTATTAACATAAAAACTGTGTACTAAATAATGTTCCTACCCTTCCTATATGCTATAGACAAATGTTCAAGAAAAGTTTTTGTAATGTTACATCACTCACTGTATATTGCCAACAATGTTTTTATCTCCTTCAACATCATATCTGTAAATACAGAATATTCCGTAATAAAAAAACAGCTGACTTATTTTGAACAAATCTGTTGTTACTGTTTTCCCATGTTATATCCATAGGTAATTGAGAGAATTGTGAACTACCTAGTTTTGAGATGTGATTGTAAGCCTTGGCTTCATCCAAAATATCTGAAGCTGCGCAATTTATAAGCTCTGAGTAATTCGCTACAAGGCAGTGACACTTTTGTATGTTCAGGATGACAAATAGACATACACAATGTGTATTTGATGCTGCATATTTCTGATACAGCCCAGATGTAACATGTTTTCCTGGTTTGCCAATTAATGTCACTTCCCAAAAATTAATTAGTAAATTAGAATTCAAAATTCCATGAACGTATATCCTTTACCAATTTTCCTATCATAGATATAAATATCAGTAAATCGATAATACAATTTCCAGAAGCATATGCTGGATCAAAACTAGCCCCCTTACCCATTACACACAGCTGCAAATAAGTTTGTTAAAATGAACAAATTATTATTCAAACAAAATTAATTTAATTTCTCTATATAACCATCTTTAGGTGACAAACCCAAAAAGATATTTAGTGCTTGTAAACCATATTGATGTATTATACTAAAATGTAAATTATTAATATCAATTATTATAACAAAATAATGAAGCGAAAAACGTCACCAAGCACCAGTTTATTCCAAATGTTGAGCGCTTTTGTAAGAACAATGTCAAACTTCTTCAGAACACAGATGTCCTTCAAGGATGCATCTGCAGTCATAACAAATGGGTTGTCCTGTCGTCAGGCAGCCCTTCGGTCGGCCGGATTCCAAAGTCTGGGTCTGGCCTCGGCTGGTGTCGCTCTTCACCCGACGTCATCTCTCCTGGTCTTCGGGTATAAAGGCATCAGCCGACGCCATTTTCCTCAGTCTTTCTTGCCGTGGCGCAAGCAGAAGCTGTTCGCAAGTGCCGGTCGGTCAGATCCAGAGATTACTACTACCGAATACTACTTCGAAGACTTCTAAAAAGCTAAGTACCCCGTTGGGGACTCTTTCTTGCCTCAGCCGATGTCAGAAAAAGTCAATAATTGTTTAACTTGTGGGAAACAAATACCTCATAAGGATTTCCACTCTTACTGCTTACCTTGTTTAGGCCCAGACCACGACGTGGCAGCCTGTTTAGCCTGTGCTTCCTTCAACCGACGAACGCTTAGGCGTCGGTCGGAGTTCGCTGAACAGTTTTTCGGCTCAGATTTTGCGTACATTATGCCGTCGGATCCTCTGACTACTCAAACTGTTAAAAAACACAAAGAAAAAGACTGACACTCGCAGTCCGCGGTTTCGGCCGAAACCACGGTTAAGCAAACCGCGAGTGTCTCGATTTCGGCCGAAACCGAGCAAACGGGTCAGTCTTCAGCCAAATCCATGACTACTACCGAGGCTTCTGCTACCCTAGTTGAATCGGCCTCTGAAGTTTTGCCTACTAATGTGGTTCCTATTGATTTATCAGACACCATCCCTTTGGATGTCTCTACCCCAGCACGTGGTGCTGCTAGGCCTCCTGCAGCCATGTCTACTAAGGCCTTTGCCAGGGCTAAAGCAGCCAAAACTGCAAAATCAGTGGCTGTTAAGACCCCCTCACACAGGCCCAGTTCCAGTTCACAAATGCTTACTTTGGCAGAGGATCTCATCTCTTTAATTAGGGGATCCCAATCTCACCCAGACAGGGCCTCTCAGCCTCCAGAAGAGACCTAGAGCAGTGCCCCCAGAGCCAGTGTCCTCAGATGATTCTTCGGATGATTCAGACATTACAGACCATCCAGAAGCTCCTTTTTCTACTTATGAAGATTCCGATGCTGAAGAATCTATTCCCTCTGCCTCTCCACCAGAGGAATTTTCCTTTGGGGAAACCTTACATGCCATGAGAGAACAATTCCAATGGCAGGGACAAGATTTCTCAGATTCAAGAAAAAGGCTTAGGACCTTTCTACACTTACCACAACATAGGCCCTTAGCTATACCTCCAGTTCTGCCTGTTGTGGATGATGCATTTAATGATGTTTGCACTGCTCCTGATACTTTACCTCCAGCCCCTGCCAAACCAGATAGGTTTTACAGGGTACCAGACACTCATCACCACCTATACAAGGCCCCACTTGCAGATCCTGAGACTATCTCCCAGGGGCCTAAGGCAGTAGCTTCGACCTCAGCAAAAACCCTCTCCTTCTGAAAGGGAATCCAGGTCCTTAGAGAGATGGGGGAAAAAAGTTTACACCTCTGCTACTCTCTCAGCTAGAGCTTTGAACTGTCAGTTTCATATGATCCAATACCAAGAGTTTATGCTTGATCAGTTAACTAAGAAACTGTCCAATGATGACTCCTTAGATAAGAAATATGTTTTAGAAATGGTGAATAACATTCAGCAGGTTAGTAACCATTCTTTAAAATGTGGCTATGATGCACTGGAGGCTTCATTTAGATCAGCCATGACTGGCACAGTTATAAGAAGGCATGCATGGTTGAAAGAACAGGTCTTGCTGGATCATGTTAAAGCAAAGCTGTTAGATGCTCCTATGGATAAAGCCAGTCTATTTGGTATTCCTGCTCAGCAAGTAATGAAGAAAATGGAAGAGAAGGCAAAATCTGTACAAACAGTTAAGGATTTCTTACAGGTTCAGCCCCCAAGGTTTAGCAGGAACTGGCCTTCCAAAAATTGGTCCTTTCCAGACTCCTCAAAATCTCAGAGAGGCAGGAATAGACGTACCAGAGGCAGAAATCAATCCAGAGGAGGTGCCTATAGAGGACGCCAGTGGCAAGGCAATAACCAGCGAGGCACAGACACAACCACTGCCACTGCAACAGGACAATCACAGTGACTTGGCTCTGACACCGCCTACCAGGGAACAAATAGCAGCACCTTTAGGTGGAAAGTTAGCTTTATTTTCAAAAAATTGGCACTATATCACAAAAGACAAGTGGATTTTGCAGACCATAGACCAAGGCTACAGGTTTCACTTCCACACCTTACCAGTAAAAAGAGGAATGCCAAACCTACCCCCAAATCAAAAAACAGAAGCTCTAAAGCAGATAGCTCAATTAACAAAGATGAGAGCTGTGGAAAGAGTACCACTAACAGAACAGGGCAAAGGATTCTTCTCCAGACTCTTCCTAGTACCAAGAAAAGAGAAAAGTTGGAGACCTATTCTCGACCTGTCCGTCTTAAACACATTCATCATTGTCCCAAAATTCAAAATGCTGACTCTACAGCAACTTCTTCCCATGCTGGGCAAGGAGTGTTGGCTGGTTACTCTAGATCTCAAGGAGGCATACCTGCACATCCCCATACGACCAAATTGCAGAAGATACCTCAGATTTCTTGCAGGATCAGAGCATTATCAATTCTCAGCATTGCCCTTTGGCTTATCTACTGCCCAGAGTATTCACAAAATGCCTGGCATCAGTAATCGCTCATTGCAGGCTACAGGGAATTCAAATTTATCCATACCTGGACGACTGCCTGATACAAGCGGACAACAAAAGCAAGCTGACAAAAGACTTACAAAAAGTCATTTGCTTACTACAAGCCCTGGGATACACAGTCAATTTAAAAAGTCAAGACTGATACCATCCCAAACAAGAACATTCTTGGGTGGAATTGGACACAGTAAAACAGATGGCATTCCTAACTGCAGAAAAACAAGAACAACTCCCTCTTTACTTCTTGGCATTAACAAAGCAGAACAAACTAACAGCAAGAAAAGTACTGCAGGCCTTGCGCTTCATGGCATCATGCATAATCCTGGTCCCCCATGCCAGACTGCATATGAGAAAGCTACAGTGGTACCTAAAGAATTTATGGTCTCAACACAGGCACAGCTTAGAAACCGAAATCCCACTAATACCATGCCTGAAACAAGAGTTCCTATGGTGGGCTCAAGCATGCCAGTCAAACCCAGGTTTGCCCTTCCACAACTTTCAAGCAAGCCAAACCATCACAACGGACGCCTCAGACCTAGGCTGGGGAGCACACATGCTGGACAAATGCATACAAGGATTATGGACTCCAGAACAGCTGCACCTGCACATAAATCGAAAAGAAATGCTAGCAGTAAAACTAGCAATCCAGAATTTCAGACCATTCCTCAAAGAAGGCCATTTAATGATAAGGACGGACAACACCACAGTTATGTGGTACATCAACAAACAGGGAGGCACTCATTCATACCCCCTATGCAGAATGACTCTGGACCTTTGGAATATGGCTCTGAGCTACAACATCCAGTTACAGGCAATATTTGTACCGGGAAAAGAAAACATCCTAGCAGACATGTTAAGCAGAACCACCTCGGATGCTCACGAATGGATGCTACACCCGGACATCTTCAAGGCCATCACAAAGAAATGGGGAATGCCACAAATAGACCTATTCGCATCCCCACTCAATCACCAGCTCAAGAAATTCTGCACAAGGACATACCACCCACTAGCATGGAAGGTGGACTCTCTATCCTTCAGTTGGAAAGGCCTGACAGCATATGCATTTCCACCTCTTCCTTTGATGCACAAGGTACTACTGAAAATCAAAGAGGAACGTCCAAGGATAATTCTGATAGCTCCAAATTGGCCAAGACAACACTGGTATCCATTGCTGAGGAACATACCTCTGATGCCTTTGATGTTAACTCAGAACAACTACAACATCATGCATCCAAACCTAAAAACTCTGCAACTCACTGCCTGGAACATCACATAACAGCAATTAACCCAGATTTATCCCAAAGGGTGAAAGACATTATCCTTGAAGCCCGCAGACCTTCAACAAGAAGGAACTATGCAGGAAAATGGAAAAGGTTTGTCATTTGGAGTACTGAAAGAGGAAAAGATGTGTCAAAGATAGACATTGCTAACATCCTGGAGTACTTGGCAGAGCTTCTACATACAGGCCTGTCCTATTCCTCCATCAAGATACATGCATCAGCTATTTCTGCAGAATACAGCTTGATCCCCTGTCTTCTCACATCCTCTACTCAGGCAGTTCCTCAGAGGAATCAAGAATGTAAAACCTCCTAGGAAACCACCATTACCAGCATGGGACTTGAACTCTGTGCTAGAAAAATTGACACTCCCTCCATTTGAACCAGCAGCAACAGCAGATCTTCAACACCTATCATGGAAAACTGCTCTCCTACTGGCAATTACTTCAGCAAGAAGGGTTTCGGAACTACAAGCCTTAATGGCAGTACAACCCTTCCTAATCTTCCATCAAGATAGAGTGTCCATGAGAACTAATCCTACATTTATGCCTAAGGTGGTATCCAGAGTATCTCTAAACCAGGCAATCCACCTACCTACCTTCTTTCCCAATCCACAGAACAAGGGGGAAAGACTGCTGCATACCTTGGATGTACATAGACAGTTACGCTACTACCTGGACAGAACCAAAGGTAACAGAAAAACTGACCAGCTTTTAGTAGCCTATGCAACAGGAAGGGAAGGAAAAGCAATTTCCAAACAGACAATCTCTAAATGGATAGGAAATTGCATAACATTCTGTTACTCCTACCATGGAAAGCAAATTCCACAGAACATAAGACCTCACTCTACAAGGGCTACAGCCACTACCACAGCCTTCTTACGAGGAGTGGCTACCAAAGACATTATTGAGGCGGCTACTTGGACCTCCGTGCATACATTTGCCAAGCATTACAACTTACCTCTATACTCTAGATCCCGAGCAGGGTTTGCCACTGCTGTCTTGCAAGGGATCCTAACTACACCATAATTCTTCTTCCTCCTCCCCTAGTTTGGCTATGGTATTCTACCCATTTGTTATGACTGCAGATGCATCCTTGAAGGACATAGTACAGTTTTGTACCTACCATAAATGTAGATGTCCGAACAGGATAGCATCTGCAGTCAGGATTACCCACCCTCCTTCCCCTCTGTGGTACTCCTAGGGTATTTACCCTCCTAATAGCTAGCTAGGGGGGGATCTCTTATGGTGTATTTGTTTGTATATATGTACTTACATGCTTATTTTTTGTGTTTGCCTACTATTTTTTTGGAAACATTGGCATTTATCCAAAATTTAGTTTTCCAAGAGGGCAACTGGCATCTGGGGCAAGAAACACTGAGGAAAATGGCGTTGGCTGATGCCTTTATACCCAAAGACCAGGAGAGATGACGTCGGGTGAAGTGCGACACCAGCCGAGGCCAGACCCAGACTTTGGAATCCGGCCGACCGAAGGGCTGCCTGACGACAGGACAACCCATTTGTTATGACTGCAGATGCTATCCTGTTCGGACATCTACATTTATGGTAGGTACAAAACTGTACTTTTAAAATCCCAATTAAGTTTAA
This sequence comes from Protopterus annectens, assembly GCF_019279795.1. Classification (NCBI taxonomy): domain Eukaryota; kingdom Metazoa; phylum Chordata; order Ceratodontiformes; family Protopteridae; genus Protopterus; species Protopterus annectens. Next base: position 1,730,820,411 of record NC_056737.1, read on the forward strand.
ATACTGCAATTAAGTCACATGACTAAAAATTCCACCCCTCAATTAATCCTTAAAAAATAATATAAAGTTGTATACATATAAACACCTACATACACATACACCTTGCCTCTCTTTGAAATCTAGCATCAAAATTCCTACTTACAAATACCCCCATATGTACAAGCCCTTAGGAAAACACAAATTCAGCTTTTAATTTTAAAATACTATTTATAGTAATAGATTCATTTAAACCAGGGAGTACAGTGGCATTACTCCTTAGCTGTCAAATCAGTTATTTATAGTCAAGTAAAATTTCATGTGGCCCCACCCCTCCTCTGGTTAAAACTAACTGTTTGAATCTAGGAAATGTGATTACTTAAATGTATTTAAAGATATTGAGAGTATAACTGATGTACTTAAAAATAAAAAAGCAGATAAACTGTGGAGAGATAAAAGGGATTATGAAGCAGGGAAAGCTTACCCTAGTCCACCTCTGGGCCCAAATGGGCACAATAACTATAATATTGACAGCAATGTGAATTTGACTACGGAGGGGGGGGGGTTATTTTAGAGGTAGATGATGAAGACAGTTCACCTGCTAGCCCTTTAGAGTCTCAGCCTCTGAGAAGGTCGGAGAGACTTATGAATCAGAGGCAGGGACATGAACAACATGTAGGGGAACCAGTACAAACAACATACCCTCAGAGGAACCAACACTGGAGAGGTTCATCCCACTGGAATGGCGGGGGGAGAGGCAACTACAGATGGTAGAAGATGTACCACAATATAAAATAGTCCCAAACACAATTGGTGATTTTAAAATTTTTAACTATAGTTCTGTAGAAGTCACTAATGCGTGGGCTGATTTATTTGACAATGGGCTGACTTTTGTGCCAGCAAGAGCTGGGAGTATCAAAGATGCAATTATACAGTTGAAGCTGTTTGTTAGAAAATTGGATTTAGGAATATTTATTCATGGTAATAATGTAGTGCACGATACAAATGCATGTAAAAGACCTAGTGTCTTTAACCCACCGCTACACCCCTTATTAAGCATTTATGAAAAAATTTGTGAATATGACATCAGGAAGTTTATAGAAGAAAATAGGGGCAATTTTGAAGTGTACAATTTGACTATGCAAGAGGAGAAATTGCTAACTGAGATCAAGGGTCTCACACAGGTCAGGATTATGAAACCTGACAAGGGTGGGGGACTTGTGGTGATGGACTCAAATGAATATGTCAACAAGATGGTAACTATTTTATACAGTGATACATATGAGGAAGTTTCATGTAACCAAATGAATATTGCCTATCATAGGATTGATTTACAGCTTGAAGACTTCTTGTTAAATAATAAAATTACCCTGAGTGACCTGGACTTTCTCAAGGTGTCCCACCCAAGGACCCCCACCATATTTGGTATACCAAAGACCTATAAATGCGTCAGTGATCCCCCATTCAGGCCGATTGTAAGCCTCTGAGATGGTCCCTTTAGCAAAATTTGTGGAAAAGAACATTAAAGGGTTGTTGTCAGAATGCAGTTGTATATTTAGAGACTCATGGGACTTTTTGTCCAAGTTTTCTAACCAAATGTACTCTGATGAATTGCTATTTGTAACCATATATGTCTGTGATCTATATTCTGTAATACCCCATAATGAGGGGCTAGAAATGTTTCAAGAATTTCTGTGCAAACATCCAAGGGTGGACAGTGGCAAAGTTTCTACTATTGTGGAACTTGTGGAGATGATATTGGGAAGCAACTATATAATTTATGAAAATCATTTCACCAGTTAAAAGGGGTAGCAATGGGGGCAATTTGTGCCCCTCCATTTGCCAATATTGTATTGGCCAACTGGGAGAATGAACAGATAGTTAACTCAGATTTTAGCAGATGTTGGACATTTTATGAATGCCTCCTGGATGACATAATCATTTTTTGGGTAGCGGGAAGAGAAAGGTTAAATTAATTCTTCGAATTTCTTAAATCAAGAACTACTTTCCTTCAATTTACTATGGAGGTAGATGCCAGATATACTGCATTATTTTGATGTTTTGATTGTTAAAAACAGGGTGGGGAAGAGATTTTAATCCAATCTCTATAGGAAACCCACCTATTCGAATGCCCTATTGCACTGCACCTAGTTCATCAAAAGAAATCACTAGTGAAGATGCAAATGGTAAGGCTAGCCCGTATGGTTAGTGATGATGTAGGCTTTGTGGAACAATGCACAGTTTTGAAAGAAGTGTTGCTGAATATGGGCTACCCCCTATGGTTCCTCGACAGTATTATTTGCGAGGTTACCAGGAAAAGACAGGAAGGAGCGTATGTCCCCCTGCTAGGAACAAATCCAGGAGGGGACTGTCTGATGGTGGTGGTGGGGGGGGGGGCACAGACATGAAAATATCAATTTTCATCGTGCATTGATTTTACCTTATACATTTTGATGGCATAAAGAACATTATTAACCACAACTGGACCATTTTTAGAGCTGATGGAGAATATGTTGAAAAAAATTAGGCACAAACCAAATGTGGTGTACAAAAAGGACTTGTGCTTTAAATTCATGTGTGAGAGATGTAGGAAGGGGTTACAGGGTGGGAGCATGAATGTGTGACAACTGTAACCAGTGTAGATTTATCAAGAAAGGTGAGGAAATGTCTATACCTAGGTAGGGGAACATGTATTTTAGACATAGACTGAACTGTCACAGTACTAATGTGGTGTATATAGCTTTGTGCCAACAATGCACTTCATTTTATATAGGTAAATTAAGAACTAGTTTAAAACAAGGATTTACCAACACCAATATGATATTCACAAGCTGGATGATAAAAATGCTTTAGCCAAACATATTATCAGGTTTCCCATGTATTCTTGTATAGAAAAAGTTAGTGTTGACTGGGGGGGGGGGTCACATGATATTTTACTTGAATATAAAGAAGTGATCTGGCAGCTAAGGAGTAATGCCACTGTACCCCCCCCCCCCAGTTTAAATGAATCTATTACTATAAATAGTATTTTTAAATTAAAAGCTGAATTTGTGTTTTCCTAAGGGCATGTACATACGGGGGTGTTTGTAAGTAGGAATTTTTATGCTAGATTTCAAAGAGAGGCAAGGTGTATGTGTGTGTATGTGTTTATATGTATACAACTTTATATTGTTTTTAAGGATTAATTGAGGGGTGGAATGTTTAGTCATGTGATTTAATTGCAATATTTAAGCTTAACTGGGATTTTAAACTGTGTTCTGAATAAGTTTGACATTGTTCGTACGAAAGCACTCAACATTTGGAATAAACTGGTGCTTGGTAACGTTTTTCACTTCATTATTTTGTTTTTCTAAGTTTTGTTTTTTTTTTTTTTAATATCAATTATTATCCAAAAGTCAACAAAGTTGCTGTATGCAGATGATGTGGCATTTCAGGCAGACTCTGAGCTAGAACTTCAGCAAAGGATAGGAGAATGGAATGCAAAGCTGAAGGCACATGGGATGAAAATAAGCACAGATAAGATGGCGGTAATGGCAGCAAATTGGGGAAATTGGAAGAAGCTGAGAATAGAGATAGAAGGGAAGATAGTGGAAAAAGTAAATAGCTTCAAGTATCTGGGAGGGGTGGTTGAGGAGAAGGGAAGTCTAAATGAAGAGGCCAAAGCTAGAGTCAGAGGGTCTGCAGCCAACTGGCATAGAGTTTCAGGTGTAGTCCATGACAGAAGAATGCCAAAGAAGCTGAAAAATAAGGTGTAGAAGACAGTGGTGTGACCAGTACTGTTGTATGGTACAGAAACCTGGGCAGTAAAGGCAGAACAGTTGAAGAAGCTAGAGGTGATGAAAATGAAGTGCCTGAGATGGGTGGTAGGATGCACTCTGTGGGACAGACAAAGAAATGAGGACATAAGATCAGAAGCCAAAGTAACTCCAATTGCAGAAGAGATCAAAGAGAACAGATTACGGTGGTTTGGGCATGTGCAGAAAAGCAGAAGACAATCTGGTGAGGAAGATTTAGGACAGACAGGAAGAAGGTAAGAGGAAGCGAGGGTTGTTCAGCAAAGAGGCAGATGGATTGTGTGAAAGATGATCTGCGACAGTCAGGCATGAGTGTTGAAGAAGGCAGGAGTGTGGCACTAAATCAAGAGAGTTAGCACAGTTAGCATGATACCCTGACCCCATGTAAAAAAAAAAAAAAAAGTGGGGAAAAGGGGGGGTGATGATGATGATGATGATGATGATAATCCAAAAATAATTACCATACCATTTAAAAATGTTAATATTATCCAACAAATCAAACATGTCTGTAATATGTGATGGTAACGTTACAACAAACTGCATTAAATAAGTGTTTATAACCTTAAACTATATTCTCAGTAAAACTATTACAGCCTCATAGTATTGGTATACCCAAAAGTTTAATAAGATCACTATGTATTTTAGGAACACAAAATATAGTAATCAACTAATTTTTCTGGCAGCCTCATACACAACTTTACATACAGACTTAATAGGGACATATAGAACACATTTATTCATATTGGTTAGAATTCATGACCACCACACTCTGACCTTTATCTTATGGTTTAATTAACAAATAAGGGATGAGTCTATAAAGTTGTAAGGGATAACTCCTCCTTAGATAAATTGTAATACAATTAATTTTTATTTTTTAATTCCTTCAATGCTTGTAAAGCATTTATATTTAAAATTTGTTAGAAAGTTGTAATTTTTACATTATTTACTGGAGGCATCAACGCAGATTTATTCTGAGCATTCACCACCAAAGTTGTACATCCTTCAACCAAAAAATAAATATCAGAGCAACATGAATAAAAACTGTCATTAAAATTACTATCCAAGTCAGATTCATGTTGTTTACATTTCATTCTTGGAAACTCATAAAAATGTAACTGCAGCTTTCTAATAAACTAAAACATATCAATCTTAATATTTTGGGAGGGCAGTTAGTAGGAACAAACTTTAAACTTAATTTTAAAAGCTGCAATTCATTTACGTTTTTATCTGATATGGGAGGGCAGTTAGTAGGAACAAACTTTAAACTTAATTTTAAAAGCTGCAATTCATTTACGTTTTTATCTGATATGTTAAAAACTTCTGTTGTAAAACAATCAAAAACATCATCATTTACAGATTCAAAATCACTTGGTAATAGTTCACAGTATGCAAATTCATCATCAAAATGTACCTTTCTATTTAAACCATCAGTTCTTATATCACTTATGCTCTTGTTGACAGGCCTATGACATTTCATTGAATATTCGCCGAACAACTATATTGAAACTGCTGTTCATCGAATTGAGAATTTTAACTAGGGCACACAAGGGGTTAGCCAACTAAGCAACCACCAAAAAAAAAAAAAAAAAAAAAAAAAATTTTAAAACCTGCCAAAGTGGGGGCCTTTACCCCCCACAGCCTCCCTAACTAAATATACCAACTCTGAGATTGCACTACAGTGGGAAAAAGGGCAAATTCCAGACGGTGGCCAACTGCTGGTTTGCCCTAGTTAAAAAGCTGCCATTTGATGAAGAGCGGCTTCAATAACTAGTTGTTTGGGTATTCGTTGTAGTGATATAGACCTGTTGTTGACCATTAAACTGTTGTTTGCCATACCTCCTCATGTGGCCTTTCCTGTTATTATGGTTCCAAAACCATTCCAAACCATCATTCATGTCCATCTGTTCTGTTGGAATTCTATAATGTCCCTCTTTATAGTATGCAGTTTCTGGAGATGAATAACAAAATGACGAAGAATAGAAGCTATAGGAACTCTTTCTGCCATTACTGATTGTTCCACCGTTTCTTCCTGCAATCTTTTTTTTGATGTCTTATTACGAGACTTGAAGGACTTCCACAGTCAAGCACATCTCTTATCTCTTTGAAACTTATTTTTCTTCCTCGTTTGTAGTTCTTCCTCTGTCTGCTGTATTTTTAAATTAATGTTACTAATATTATCAATTTATGAGCAATCCATAAACTCTTTCATCTGGGACACTGCAAATTTAATATCTGCTCTCACTTTTTTTGCTTTATTTTGTCTCTCTCAAATGAAATTCAGACCTGTTCTAAAGTATACTTATGCGCTACAGCTACTCATTGTTTTTTTAAACTTTATTTCTGTAGGTTCAGTTAAGTCAAATGGCTTAGATGGTGACTTAAAAGTTCTTAAGTCCTGTCAGTGTTACATCAAGGCTTATATATTTCTCTAAACATGTGATTTTAAAATAAACATTAGTTTCCTGCTTTGTAAGTCAGTTCAATTTACTAGCCATTCCTTGTAAATTTATAGGTAATATTTTAGAGACATCAAGGTACTACTGAAGAAAAACATGATAGATTTTTCTGATGACTTAATCCCATAAAGTCATCCAAAAAGTCTTTACTGCCTAACGTACCATTCACTGTATTTTCTTGTTCCATAAATTCATCCACAGATCTCTGTATGGAATAATCTTTTTTAAAATACCCAGTGTATTATCTATCAAGGAAAGTCCAAAATTTACCAGAGAACCTTGCTTTAATACCAGAAGTTGTATATACAACAAAAATAAAATATTGTAGAGAAAAACAACATGCAACTTCATAAAAAATTCTGTAGTTCATCTTCAATACCTCTAGCACCTTGGTTAACTCCTTCTATGGATAATACTGTAAAACCTCAAACATCTTTAAATAGACAAGTTACACCAATCAGTAAATTGCAGTAAAAAAAACTCAACTTAAAACAACATAACACTTTTCCAAGAACACTCATTTTTCAAACTAGATTCCTGGTATCATATTTCAGAATAAACATGGTCTATTTAAGCAGCATATATTCCATGGCATGTATTTTCTTATTTTTATCTGTTTGGGTGGTACTGACCACACTGTCCTATTGCCACACAACAAAACACAGCAGACTTTATAAGCAGAGAAGCTGTACACTCCATTGTAGGGATTCTGTCCCAGTGTGGGCACTCTCTCAATATGTAACCTCCCCATCTTTGACATAGTACAGAGTTCAACATTCGGAGCAAGTGCTCTCACACCGGGGGCATTTTTTGTTCAACAGTATGCCTTGAACAATGCTGGGCTGCAGTGATGTAATGAGAAGTTGTATAGCTGTCCACTGTATGCTGAGCATAGCAAGTTAAAGTAGATGCGTTACAGCAAGCAAGAGTTTAGGCAGGAAAACATATCCTTAAAATATATTTAATCTGTTTCTTTGTATCTTAATTCATACTGGTTCATAATTGTGCAATTAATACTTTATTTGCATAGTACTTGAAGTAGATTATTCTTCAAAACACAGCAACATGTGATCAGAATTTGTTTGTTCTTTAGGCCTGTGCACCAATGTACCACTGGGCAACCACAAAAAAAACAGAAAGGGAACCTGTTGGAACCTGCTTTCTGCAAGCTGGATCCAAAATAGTCGAATATGCTCCC
>NC_056737.1:1730949565-1730979565 GCF_019279795.1 Protopterus annectens
AACAAAGTGAAAAAGGCTAGGCTTATAAATGCCCTTGGGCAGATAGCCTAGTACGAACCTATGAACCTATTCGAACTCCTGTGAGTTTGACAATGTAATATAGACCCATTTGTTTGGAATGGCTAAAATCTAATTGCGTATTTTTTTGTCTGAGGCAAATAAAAAAAAATTAAATATTTTTAATGAAATGCATTACTTTATTACTCTAAACTTCAGTCTCTGGGCTAAGGTTGAACAGTCTAGTGGGATCAGTGTTCTAGCCCAGTTAACAAACTGTGGAAATAAATTAGCCATTTTATTTTTCAGTATTTCCATGATAATAAACTGTTAGAGAAAGCATTTATTGAATATTTCAGTACTTACGTTGTGAGCATTAACTTGTAATCTTCAAGGAACAAAAAAGAAAAAAAATGTTTTTTTAAATAGTGGCATCTTCCTTTAATTAATGTACATTGTATTTGTGAAGCATTCTTTGAGGTTATCTGAAGCTAGAGACCCGATTTAACATAATGGACTATGGTTTCTTTTCTTACATTTTTGAAACACACATCTGTTAATAATTAAGACAGCTGCCTTTGACCATGCAAATATTTAATTAGGTTTACTTTTGTGCACCCACCTGTTGAAGCAGTTGTTGATCTTCTATGAAGAAACCTCTTTTTCTAAGTCAAAGCTGACTTGGTATGTACCCAATGCAGTTAAAGCTCCAAATGGGAATTTTGTTCAGTAGGGAGTGAAGTCAGCATGAGACTGTTAGTCTGCATGAGCTACATTCAGCTGTTTTGTCACTGGATTCTGTGTTTGTACATATGTAAAAGACCTAGTGAGGCTCATAACAACCCAGATTAGAAAGGCCACTCGAAGGCCTTCAAGATGTTGAGGTTCATCCCCAACAAAGGTATGGAGAGATTAGGCTACGGAAAGTGGCTGATGAAACTAGGGCTTATCTCAATGAAGAGCATAAAAGTAAAGTGAGGCAGAAACTTCATATGCAGGATGATAAAGGAGGAGAGCAAGGGATTAGACATCAAGAATGTAGTATGAAGATGAAAGGGCCACAAACACAGTATAGAGGGAATGAGTTGTAAACAATACTTCAGAGAATGCTGCTTCGTAAAAAGGTTGGTAGAAGCATTGAATAAGTTGCTAGAGTAGGTTGTAAGAAAAAATGTGCACTTGCTTCTTTCAGAAGATTATGGAACAGATGAAGCAGAAATTGTGAAAAAAGGAGTGTAGAGCACCTACAAAGCTGCTGATTTATCTTTTTTTTTTTTTTTTTTTTTTAACTTCCGCGGTATAATTTTAGATATTTTGTTTCTGAGCCTCTTGTTCTACCTTTCTGCTCTGACCATTGACCAACCATTTGAATTAGGTCCCCTTCATCTGTGAGTGTAGCTTAGTCCTCAGGCTAGTGTCCAGCTTTGGGTGAACAGACAGCGTAGAGTTGACAGATCCTGTCCCTTCTTTGTCACCTACCTCCCATTGTTTTATGGCAGCCTGGACAAGCAGGTTTCTTACAGTACTAGTCAGTAAAACATGGATGTGTCTCTGCATGTCCCACGCCTCTGGTTAAAGTTGACAGACCTACTGCTGGGCATACGATTGTCTCCAGTCCTCCATACTTCCTTACTGTAACACCCGGCCTCCACTGGCTATCATTATTGCAGTAGGCTAGGATGTTTTCCCTCTCGATAGGATAAGTAAACTGATATTGGATGCTTCTTCCTGGCTTGCAGCTCTATATAGGAAGCTGCTACTCAAACCTGAATCATTTATGCTGCAGTAAGGGTTTTATCAATGTACACCAAACAATTTGTCTAATATCTACTGGTTTTCCTTTGCTTTTCCCAGCACTTGCTACTAATATCTTGTAAATGGCTACTAGTAGATCTCGCCTCTCTCATTCCTTCTGCATGTAAACTTGCATACTGATGACATTTGAAGCCCATAACAGTTTAGTCATTAGCAGTTTGAGGAGGTGAGAAAGGAGATTGTCATAGTGGGGAAGGTAGATCATTATGATTATTTGAAAGTAACACTATTTTTATCATATTTTTTGGCCAGGAGTGGGATTTGCTGTAGTATAGTAATGACTAGCTTGGTGCCTTAGTGCAATGATTGCACTTAAATTCCTTTATTTCCATGTGCTCTTCCCTTTTGATGCTTATTTTATTTGGTTAATGTGCTACACTGTACACTATGTTCACTGCTCTTGAAATACCTTTAACTGTCATATTTACTGAATGAGAGGAACAGTGTGGTACACTGTCATCACTGTCCCCAAGATGCCCTTAAAACTGTCCTGTTTCTTAAATTAAAACTGCTGCTGTGAGATGGATAATTTGGTACACTGTACACTGTGATCACGTCCCACAAAATACCATTAAGACTGTCCTGTTTTTTACAATAACATCACTGGTATGAGATGGACTGTATGTCTCATTAAATGGTAAAAATGGCAAGGAAATCCCAGCCAAGCTAGTGTCTAAACTGTATAATATTTAAACCTCCCATTGTAGAGGCACTTAAAATGTTGAAAATGACCCCTTAACGACATGCAGCGTTTCAGCTACGTGGCTTCTGAATGCCTATGATTTTTTACTTTTTAAGTCTTTATGGGTACATTCAGGCCATAAAAGCCAAACCCCACTAGCTGTAGGCATACATGATTCAGCCTTTACCAAGTCAGACGTATGCAGTTGTATACTGCTGGCAGTAACCTTGCAAAACTTTCATATGTCTGTGGTTGGGATAGAATTCATTACAAACAAACGTTCATACAGGATTTTTCTTTCTTTTCATATCTTGATTAAATCATTCTTTATGGCAGAACTGTAACTTGCTTTTCTGATACCCTGCGCAGATCTCTTAAAAAGCCGTTCTCCACTTATGCAACTGCAGCGTGCTGCTAGCTAAAAGCACCTTGCTACAATTACTGCCACACACTCAACTAATGCTAAATGCTTCAGCCAAAATTTAAATACAACGTCAGCATTCATTTGTAAGGCACTATATCTTTGCAGCTTCATATTTTAGTGTTTATACTGTTTTCCTGCAGCATTGGCATCTGCTGATTATACCCCCTGACAGCTTTTGCCCTTCACCCTGCCATTTTTATGCATCTGCTATGTGGATCATTTTTAGGGTAAATCATTAGTAGACATTCCATCCAAAAGTAATGTTTGCCATTTGTAATAAATGTTTCCTTAGATAAATGTTTGCATTTGATACTGTGCATAGTTACAGCTGTAATCCATATCAAAAGTGGGACTTGAGTAAGAACTTTTACTTCCTAGTGGCCAGGGTTGATCTTGAGGGGTGGTTAAAATCCAGGATGATGGCATCCTACTGCCTAGGATGGATGCAGGTATTTGCTTTGTCTGTGGCTTTCTGTTCTGTGAGATTGTTCTGCTTCACCACGTTTTGCATGTTAGTGTTATGAACTTGCTTGAGGTCTTCCACATTTTGTTCATTCTGTGTGTGTGCGTGCGTCTGTGTGTGTCTATATATATATATATATATATATATATATATATATATATATATAATTTATTTATTTATTTATTTATATAGGGTCTACTTTATATCGACGAAAGATCAAAATGTCAAGCGCTCACATTAGTGGAAATTCAGCAACTCAGTATTTTTTTTTTTGGATCACAGTACAGTGAAGATTGGAATATTTGACCTTTCCTTTCTCTAGTGCGATTTCGAGTTACTGAATTTACGCTCCTGTGAGCATTCAAAATTTTGATCTTTTGACTATTTAATATAGACTCTCTCTCTCTCTGTCTATATATATATATATATATATATATATATATATATATATATGTACTATAGTTGTGTAAAATCTTACCATAACGGTAGATGTCCCTGCCTTCACTGCTGCAGTATTCTTAACACATGGGATTCCCTGCCAAGGAAGCCCAAATGGTCCAGCCAGTCTACCAATGAATACTTGTTGCTTTTAAAAGGTATGCCAAATGCCACCCAAACACTCATTGCTTAGCATAAAGCATAAAGGTGATTTTCAAGTCTACCGTAATCGGAACTGAATGCCCCAATAGGAACACAGCCCAAGAAAACCAAGAGGTAACCTGTACATCCAGGAAGGCAAAAGCTTTAGAAATACCTTCCAACTTGTAATGTTTGGTAAAGGTATGCCCAGAAGTCCAGGTAGCTGCTTCAAGAATAGAATTAGTATCTAAGCCCTTGAAAAAAGCACCTGAAGAAGTCACAGCTCTAGTAGAATGAGCATTAACTGAAGAAGTAAGGCTCTCACCATGAAAAGTGTAACAAAAGGAAATAGCTTTAGAAATCCATGAAGAAATAGTTTGCTTGGATACAGCAAGTCCCAAAGAGCTAGGATGATGAGAAATAAATAACTGATCATTTTCTGATAGCCTTCATCTTATCCAAATAAGCCCTGAGTTGCCTATGCACGTCCAAAGTATGCAGCATCCCCTGACTGTCAGATTGTGGATAGGGGAAAAAAGTGGGCAGATTAATAGAGTGATTCAGTGATAGCTCATTAACCACCATAGGCGCAAAAGAAGGGTTAGTGTGTAAGGACACCCTGTCCTCATGAAAGATGAAAGGTGGAGGAAAAGCTGTAAGGGCCAGCAACTCGGACATCTGTCTGGCAGAAGTAAGTGTTAACAAAAGAACAGTCTTCCAGGAACAATGTAGGAAGGAAACTGATGCAGCAGGCTGAAAAGGTGCCCGAGTCAACTTCTCCAAAACAAAATTAAGATCCCAGGGAGGAGGAACAGGCTTCCTTGGATGTCTAATATTAAGGATGCCTTTAAGAAATTGTTTAACCTCAAATCTAGAAGCTAAATAAGTAGAAAAAGGCAGACAAACAGAGATCGAGTCATAGGTGTTTACTAGGCTAACGACTACAAGGGCTTTTTTAAGCCTAGAGCCATGCATCCCAAAACAGTTCTGATACCCTTGATTAGTGTAAGCATGGGCCTGGGAGGTGAACCGTTTATAGGTTACCTTTGTCCATTAGAGACATAGGTGCCAAACCAGGGACACATTTCCAGTTTCCCATTCAGTTGTCCAAGTTGCACTTGAATTGAATCTCTGCTTCACATGGATGGGGAGCCTGTTCCATAGACAGGTTAGTCTCTGGGATACATACCTATCACTCCAGCAGGTCCTATTTATATCACAGGCAAGGTTTAAGTGTTTAGAATGGGTAATTCTGGTGCCCTTTGTTTTGTGGATATGCAGGAGGTCTAGCAGAGTGGGGTCTGACAGTACCCTGTATGCCAGACATAGATTTCCCCTCAAAAGCTTGTAGGAGACAGAATACAGGGATAGGGCTTCAAGGTGGTCTGCATAGGACATTTTACTTATGCCCTGTATTCTTTTAGTGAGGAACCCCTGTGGCTGTTCCAGTTGTTTGATATGCCTGGTTAGGTACATACCAAAGGGGGCACTGTACTCAATGATAGGTCTGATGAATGCCAAATACAGTGGAACAATGACTTCCTTGGACTTAGATGCCATACCTTTGTTTATAAGTTGCTCAATGCAGAATGATTTCCTCATCACTGTAGACACATGATGGTCAAAGGCTAGATTAAAATCTATGTGTGTCCCTAAGTCCCTGACTGCTGGCTCATCTCTAAGGGGTGTGTTGTCAATATGATAGTTACCAGGGATGGATGACTTCCTAAAGGATACTGTTATGCATTTCTTGGCATTTAGTTTTAGTCCATGGCTCTGACACCAGTTGTTTGTCTGTGTCAGCCTTTCCTGAAGAACATTTGTGTCAGTGTGAGATTCAGTGACCGCTTCTAATTTGCAATTGTTTGCATATTTAGTCAGCCAGAGACCACTGACATTGGCCTTGATTTCTGAGAAGTAAGTGTCAAAAAGGAGTGGTCCAAGTACTGATCCCTGAGGGACTCCACTTGTGACTGGCCTCTTTGCAGAGGTGGACTTCCCATTTCTAACTTCCTGGGTCCTGTCTTTTAGCCAGTTGGCTATCCACTGGGTGCCATGCGGGTTTTTACCCACCCTCTTGAGTTTGTCAACAATGCCAGAGTGTGGTATTTTGTCAAATGCCTTGGCCAGGTCAAGGTAGGCAGTGTGAATGATTTTGCCCTCATCTATTGCTTTGGTGACCTTCTCAAAGAAGTCCAAGTTGAGTAGGCATGATCTGCCATTAAAGAAACCAAGCTGGGTTGGGTCTAGTGTATGGAGGTTTACTATATCTCTCTTGATCATCTCTCATAATAATTCCTTGCATGGCTTTATAAGACTAGTGAGACTTGTGCTTCTGTAGTTTCCAGGGTATGTAGGTAGCTGATAAGTGCACCTTAATAGAAGAATAGGCCAAACCAGCATTGAACAGCTCACACAAATGAGAAAACCAAAGGAACATCCACAGTAAATAGGTCCACATTACGAGAGAGACACTAACTGGAACAGCTCTTCCATTTGGATAAATAGGATTTCCTAGTAGTAGATTTCCTGGCCTCCTTCAGGGCTTTAAGCATGTCCTCTGAAAAAAAGATGTCTGTGAGGAATCAAAATCCTATCACACATTGTGTCAGTTGAAGTGTGGATAATGGGGATGGATGAGAGATCCCTTGTCTGTGTGATTAGATCCACCCTATGAGGTAACTTTTGATGATTGTCCCTGATTAGATGCAGAAGTGAAGGGAACCAGTGCTGTGATGGCCAAAAGGGAGTCACCAACAAGATTTTGGGAGCATCCTGTTGAATTTTGAACAGGACTTTCAGAATGAGAGGAAGGGGAGGGAATGCATAAAGAAACATCCAATTCCAGGAAAATGAGAGGACATCCACCTTCCACACCAGAGGATTTGGGACTTTGGCACAAAACAGAGGAAGTTGCCTGTTCAGAGGGGAGGCAAAAGATCCATTTGAGGAGCACCCCACTGCTGGATAATGTTCAGAAACACATCCCTGTGAAGCATCCATTTGTGCGACTGAGATAAGGACTTGGTCAGTGTGTCTCTACAGGGTTCTGACTAGAAGGGATATAAACTGCATGAGGATTCACTAGATACTTGGCAGCAAAAACCCATACCAGAACTGCCAACCGGCAAACAAGCTCTCATTTCCTGCTGTTTGTTGATACACCACATCACTGTGATATTGTTTGTGAACACCTTGAGAGGCCTGGGAGAGACAAAAAGGGTGAAACACCTGACGAGCCAGCAGAAGAGCTCTCATGATTTTGACATTGATGTGTTCCTTCTGCTGACAAGGCTGGCAACCACACCTCCTGTCCTTTTAGGGACCCAAATGTCACCCCCATCCCATGTCTGAAGAGCCTGTGAACAATTCCTGACAGGGAAGATGGGGATGAAAAGGGATCCCTGGATTCAGAGACTACTGCTGAATCCACCAGTGAAGTTCCTGTCTGAGACAAGGGATAAGAGGAACTACAAAGTCTAGAGGATGTGCATGTTGGAGCCACACTGACTTCAGAAACCACTGAAACATTTTCATGTGAAGTTTGGCCAGAGGGAGCATTGGAATGGTGGATGCCATGAAACCCAGAGCTCTCAGAAACCCCCTGGAGGTAATAGAAGCCAGCGGAAGAAGAGTCTGAAAGAAAAAAAAATGAGAGTTAATGCCTTTGGAGGGGGCAGGGATGCAAGCACTGGAAATGCCTGAATCCTGCAAACCAGAAAAAAACGTGATCCTGAGAAGTCAGAGAAGACTTTTTGAAATTTATAGTGAACCCCAGGCTCTGAAGAAGGGAAATGGCAAAATGAAGATTTTGCAAAAGGGTCTCTCGAGAGGACACCTGAATCAACAGGTTGTCTAAGTAAGGAAAAATGTGGATCCCTTGAAGCCTGCAAAAAGAAATCACAGGAGCAAGGGATTTGGAGAACACCTGTGGGGCAGTAGAAAGGCCAATGGGCACAACAGAAAACTGAAAATGCCAGGAAGCAACAGAGAAAAACAAAAACTCCCTGAAAAGAGGATGTATTGGAATATGGAAATAAGCATTATTGAGATCCAGAGACACCATATAGGCCTGAGGGAGCAAGAGAGGAAACAACATGAAGGGACAACATCCAAAAAAAAGGTGCTTTTAGAAAAGTGTTTAGATCAGAGTGGTCTAGAATAGGTCTCCAATATCCGTTTTCTCTGGGCACCAGAAACAGGCTGGAGTAGAACCCTTTCAGCCTTTGGGACACAGGCACCAATTAAATAATACCCTGAATCAAGAGAGTTTGAAGAACCTCTGGGAAAAGGGAAGTTGTTCCCAAGGAATACCCATGAAAGGAGGATGGGATTTCTGCACCATGAAGTACCCCTAACGAATAAATTGACAGAACCCAAGAATCCTAAGTTATCTAAAACCAAACAGGAAGAGAAAGGTAAAGAAAAAGAAGAATGTGGCTGAGAAGAGAAAGTCATACAGCACCTGGTATATCTGGAAAGGAAAGCTTCGGACTCCCTGAAAACTGAGAAGCCTTAGCAGGAGGAGCCCATTTGCCACTCTTCCTACCTTTAGCAAAGGGGCGGGATTGTCTAAAAACAAAGGCGGCTTAGGGGTAGTTTCTTAGAAATTTAGACACAGGAGAAATAAACATTTCCACGTCGGAAAAATAGACAACTTGAACACCTCCGCCGGCTTTACCATAAAGGGTATACTCCCATAAAAATCAATAGTATAAGTTGCCAAAGATACTGTAAGTGAATGTTATTGCAAAAGTATCAGCCACTCTTGTAGTAAAAATCGATAAATTTAATAAACGATAAACATATACAAAAAACTGTGATTGAGCGCACTTTCATCTATAATTACAAGACTTCATGGTTCTCAGTGAGGCACTTTCACAGCCCCTGACGCCCGCTACTTTAGAGTCGCAGGCCGCTACTGACTCCCACGTGGAGTCAGCTATGCCGCTGGAAACTCAAGGTATTGGAGCCTTGGACACTATTCCCTCAGATGGGTCCCGAGCCACTGAGCAGGCACCGGCTTCTGAGGGTGTATTCAGACCTAAACATCTTTACATTAAACCGACTTCAACTTCAAAGGCAAAGACTAAAGTACCTTCTAAAGCAAAGAAACAAACTCAGGAGCCACGTGGACAGGCCTCTGTGCCCAAAAAAACAGATGCTCAAAATGGCCGAAGACTTGATCACCTTGATCAGGGGTTCCCACCCCCCTCCTGATAAGAGGCCTAGGCAAGAGACTGCCTATGAATCTTCATATCAGGTTTATATTTTTTCTGATTCCTCTTCTGATCAGGAATATTCTCTTCCCCCCTATAAGGATTCTGATGCTGAAGAATCTATACCTTCACCTTCTCCTCCAGAGGACTATTCTTTTGGGGAAACCTTGCATACCATGAGGGAGCATTTCCACTGGGAGAGCCAAGATTTTTCAGAATCTAAAAAGAGGCTCAGGGATTTCCTTTTACTACCTCAACACAGGCCTCTAGCCATTCCACCTGTGTTAGACATTGTAGATGATGTGTTTTCGGAGTCTAGTCTTGACCCCTGACTCCTTACCTCCAGCTCCTGTTAAGCCTGACAGATATTACAGGTTTCCTGACTCTTATAAATTCCTTTTTAAAAACCCTGCTGCTGACCCAGAAACTATTTTACAGGGTCCCAAAGGAGTTAAGGCTTCCGCTGCAAAACCCCCTACCCCCTCTGACAGGGATTCTAGGGCACTGTATAGATGGGGAAAAAGGTTTACACATCTGCTACCTTGGTTATAAGGGCCTTTAAACTGTCAGTTTCATATGCTCAGATATCAGCAACATGTCATGGCATTGCTTAAACAGAAAATGTTGTTAAACTCTGAATGTGCAGAAAACAAGGAAATGCAGGGTTTATTGCATGCAGCTGAACAAGTTGGAACGCATACTTTGCAATGTGGTTTTGATTCTTTGGAGGCCTCCTGTAGGGCTGCAGTTACGGGTTCTGTAATTAGGAGGCATGCTTGGTTAAAGGAATAAAATCTGCCTGATCATGTCAAAGTTAAATTATTAGATGCACCTTTACAGCATGATACTTTGTTTGGTGTTAAGGCAGAAGAGGTGTTAAAGAAAATGGAGGACAAAGCTAAATCTATGCAAACTGTCAAAGATTTTTTACAAGTACAGCCACCTAGGTTTAGTAGACACTGGCCTACAAAGAATTGGACCTTTCCTGTGTCAGACAGACCTCAAAGGGGCAGATCCAGATGCCCTAGAGGCAGATCCCAGGCACAAGGTTCATACAGGTCAAAGCAATGGGGGTGCTTCTACCTCCAAAGTTGGAGAAGACAAATCACAACCATACAGGAAATAGTCCCAATGACTTCTCCCTGCCGGCACCAAGCACTTGGCAGCACCCTTAGGGGGAAAATTAGCACTTTTTTCTGAAAATTGGCACATTATAACCCAGGACAAGTGGGTTCTAAATATAGTGTCACAAGGCTACAAGTTCCATTTCCATACCCTGCCAAAGGCAAACAGCTGGCCAGATCTGCCAAAAAATCAATGGGCAGAGGCGCAAAAACAAGTCTCATCCCTCATGGACATGGGGGCCATTCAACAAGTACCAGAGCAAGAGCAGGGACAAGGATTTTACTCAAGACTGTTCTTGGTACCCAGAAAGGACAAGGCCTGGAGACTAATACTGGACCTGTCTATTCTGAACACATTCCTGGATATACCAAAATTCAAAATGTTGACTTTGCAGCAGCTTCTGCCCATGCTGGGCAAGAATGCTTGGCTTGTGACCTTAGACCTAAAAGAAGCATACCTGCATGTTCCAATCAGGCAATCATGCAGAAGATACTTCAGATTCAAGGCTGGCTCAATGCATTACCAATTCTCTGCACTGCCCTTTGGCTTATCTACTGTGCCCAGAGTCTTTACAAAGTGACTGGCACCAGTAATTCCATTCTGCAGACAAAGAGGAATACAAATATATCCTTACTTGGACGACTGTCTAATTCAAGCAGAAAACAAGGACATTCTTCTACAGCATCTGGCGTTTGTGAAAAGACTTCTAACATGCCTAGGGTACACAGTCAATGAAAAGAAATCAAAACTAGTACCCTCTCAAGAGAGAATATTCCTGGGTGTCAGCTTAAGTACAACTGCCCAGATATCTTATCTCATGCCAGACAAACAAAGACAACTGACTACCTATTTCAAAATGTTAGCAACAAAGGCCCAGTTATCTGCAAGAAAAAATCTGCAGGCTTTGGGCTTCATGGCATCCTGCATCCTACTAATTCCATATGCAAGACTGCATATGAGGAAACTTCAGTGGTACCTAAAAAGTGTTTGGACTCAACATTGTCACAGCCTGGAAACAATGATTACTCTCATTCCCTGCCTGCAACAGGAATTTCGATGGTGGGTGAAGGCTTGTCACCAGAACAAGGGACAGCCATTCACATTACCCCCAGCCAGGCAGACACTAACAACGGATGCTTCAGATTATGCCTGGGGGGCCCACATGGCAGGAAGATGCATTCAGGGCACATGGTCCTCCCAACCAAATACATCTACATATCAATCAAAAAGAGCTGCTAGCTGTTCATAATGCCCTGACAGCCTTCAAGGACCTACTTCATCCGGGACAACTACTGATAAAGACAGACAACACCATGGTCATGTGGTATATAAATAAGCAGGGGACACACATTCTTACCCCCTTTGCAGACTAACCATGACTTTGTAGGACACAGCATTGACTTACCAAGTACATCTGCAGGCACAATTCCTGCCAGGAAAGGAAAACACTCTGGCAGATGAACTAAGCAGAAACCTCATGGATCCCCACTAGTGACAGCTGGATCCACAAGTCTTCAGCATGATAACAAGGAAATGGGGATGCCCGGACATAGATCTATTTGCCTCCCCTCACAACTACAGACTAAAAAGATATTCTGCACAAGGACTTATCACAGACAAGCATTGAAAGTGGACACCCTATCTTTCAGCTGGAAAAACCTATCAGTATGTGCCTTTCCTCCACTGCCTCTCCTCCCCAAGGTACTCCTAAAGGTCAGACAGGAGAAGCCAAAGATGATACTGATTGTCCCAGATTGGCCCCACCAGTACTGGTATCCAGTCCTAAGGAACTTGTCTAAATGCCCAGCTTGGACCTTACCTCAAATACCTCATCTGCTGTCCCAGCAAAACAATTGGATCCTGCACAGCCAACTCAGTACTTTAAACCTGGCAGCATGGCGGATAATGTCATACAAAACACACCTCTCAGTAAAGCTGTGATGGATGTAATTTTGGAAGCCAGAAGGCCTAGTACTAGAAAATCTTATGTTGGAAAATGGAAGAGATTCTGTGCTTGGAACCAGGCACAAGGAACTGATGCAGCTGTACCAAATATTCCTCAGATTTTGCAATACTTAACTGAGATGCTGGACAAAGGCCTATTTTTTTCATCAATTAAAATTCATGTCTCTTACATTTCGGCTCATTACAATACAGAGCCACCAATCTTTTCTCATCCTTTATTAAAGCAGTACCTCAGAGGAGCCAAAAACTTAAGGCCTCCTAGGAGATCACCAATACCTGCATGGGACCTCAACTATGTCTTGGAAAAACTCACCATGCCGCCTTTTGAGCCAGCTGCTACTGCTGATATAAAGTTTTTATCTTGGAAAACAGCTCTTCTCCTAGCAATAACTTCTGCAAGATGGGTTTCAGAGCTGCAGGCACTCATGGCTGTGGAACCTTATGTCATGTTTTATCCAGACAGGGTCACTGAGGACAAACCCAACATTTATGCCTAAGGTGGTGTCCAGTGTGGCTCTTAACCAAACTATTCATCTGCCAACTTTTTATCCAAATCCACAGAACAAGGAGGAGATAATTCTGCATTCTTTAGACGTACACAGACAGCTTAGATTCTACTTGGACAGAACCAAAGTTCTCAGGAAGACAGAGCAATTACTAGTGGCATATGCTGCAGGATCACAAGGAAAGACTATCTCAAAGCAGACTATTTCAAAGTGGATAGACCACTGCATTCGTTTCTGCTATTTACACCATGACAAGCTAGTGCCTAAGGACATTAGGCCACATTCAACCAGAGCTGCAGCCACTTCAGCAGCCTTTCTCAGGGGAGTACCAATCAAAGACGTATTAGAGGCTGCTACTTGGAGTTCAGTGCACACCTTTACAAAGCACTATCATCTGCCACTCTACTCTAAATCCAGGGCATGCTTTGCCACTGCAGTTCTGCAGGGCCTCATAGCCGCTCATAATGCTGTTTAGCCCCAGCCTTCCAACCATAGCTTTGGGACTCTACCCAAATGTAATGACTGCAACAGTGAAACACGAAGAACATAGTACAGTTGTGTACAATTACCATAAATGTAGATGTTCGAGTGTATTCACTGTTGCAGTCCAGGTTACCCACCCGCCAGCCCCCTTTTTTCTGCTGGAACTTTTCTTTCCTTCTCTGATTTATACAACCTATGTGAGGGAGGATGGCATAATGGTTAAGGTGTTTAGCTTGCAGACACAAGGTGCAGGGTTTGATTCTCACATGGGGTAATTGGCTAGGCTTTAAAATGGCCCATAAGGGCAGTTAGCCTAGTACTAACCTATGAACCTATGGTGTATTTGCTTGTAGATGAAGGTAAAGTTTATAGTGGTGTATGTATTTTTATATATATATAAATTTTGGTTACCCTTTTAGGGGGCACCTGACATCTGGGGCAAGCAAAACTGAAGAAAATGGCGTTGGCTGCTTCTTTTATACCCCCTGACAACCTGACGTCAGGGAAGGGGGTGACAGTGGCTGATGCAGGACCCAAGACTTTGGAATTCAGGCCAACTGAGGGCAACCTGCCAGCAGGATTACCCTAATGTAATGACTGCAACAGTGAATACACTCGAACATCTACATTTATGGTAAGTGTACACAACTGTACTTTCTCTAGGTCTTTTAAAGGGAGTAGAGGACCAAGGAGGAGGAGGCTTTAAGGACATTAAAGCAGCAAATAGCCCCTGGGTGAACTCCTGCCACTCACTTTGTGGAGCCATAGGAGCAGAAGAAACTTGTTTAATTTTTTGTTTTTCTTTAAGTGAACTTCCCCTCCAGAAAGGTGAAAAGGCTCAGACCCAGGACAGCAGTCGAGAACCATAATTTGAACTTCTTCCCCAACTAAAAATTAAGGAACTCCCCTAGGCCCTTTGGAAAAAAATCAGCTGCGGTTCCCCCTGAATGTCTAAGATGGGCACCTGCAAAGCCTCTATGGACATGCTGCCAGCTGGACCCTCACAGGCCCCCAACATGGTAGCTGCAGTGAAATGTGACACTACAGCTGGGCAAGCCTCTGGGTTTGAAACACCTGGCAGAGGCTGGACAGTGGAAGATTCTGATAACCAACAAGGTCACAAACCAGTAAGCTAATATTTTAATAATTATTAAAAATAACATTGACTGATTTTAATTTTTTTGTTTTAGATAGTATAAAGGTTGATTTACAAGGCAAAATAACTGAAGCACATTTAAATCTTAAAGAAGTGTGTTATGGCAAATTAAGCTCAAGGCAACAGTACCACCTGGACTAATGATAGTTGTTTTTTAGCTCCTGTTTTAAAGTTAAGTCATTATGACACTTAACTAGTTTTTTGGGGGGGGGCGTTTATTGGAATGTTCCTTGGATATTTGTTGTACTATTAAGGAGTGTTTTAAGCTGAAATATGGATATGTTTTTATATTTCAAGTTTTAATTGCATAACTGAATTGGTCAGGTGACCTATGATTTGTGTAAGTTAGGTGGGGAGGGGTAAAATATGTTATGATGAAGTTCTGATTTACTGAACGAAAGCGCTCATCATATTTTTTCAAGAATAAACTGTTTGTGGATTATTGGTTTCCTTTCTTTCCTACTGGTTTGCATCAGCTTAGTGGAAGATTCTGGTCATGCTTTTTTCACTTTCTTGTTCCATAATGGCTGATCCCTCGGGTGGGAGATTCTTTCCATTTTATCTTTGGCGAGAAGCTTAAGACACTGGTTTTCAAGATACAAGGAAATGGAAGAAAATCTACTGCAAAGGGTTTTCAGAATGAATGCCTGACAAATAGAACAAGACGTATGGTCATGAGAAGCCCTTAAACAAAAAAGACACTTATCGTGGTGGTCTTTTTGGGGAATCTGTCTCCCACACTGGCATTTAACCTTCCTGGATGAGGAGCACAAAAAAAGTAAGGAAAAACAAAATTCCCAATCGGGCACGTATCTGCAACTGCAAAAAAAGTCTGTAAACAGTTGTAGGTAGTCACTGGGGAATGAAAATAGGTTCAACTGACAGAAAATGGATGCAGGTAACCCAGTCAATGGTAAAAAGAAACTTTCAAACTGGTGGTAAAAGACGTTCTGATTATGGTAGGTCTGTACATCACCTTTATGCCTAATGCTATGCTAGGAGTGTTTGGGTGATGTTTGGTGTACCTTTTAAAAGCAACAAGTAGTCTTTGGTAGACTGAATGGACATTCAGGCTTCCATGGCAGGGAATCACATCTGTTAAGAATACTGCAGCAGTGAAGTAAGGACGTGTGTGTCTGTGTGTGTTGGTGAATGTATTATTTGTTCCCTTATCAGTGCTTGCTACATTTAACATTAATCCACTAAGATTTCCTTGCATATTATTGATTTATTGCCATTATATTTTTGGACGTTTTATGAGGGTGCTTGGGACTTTAAACTGTGCTGCTCCAAGATTCTTCAATTTGATGAAGCACAAAAACACAATGAATAAACCCAGAAACCACACTTAAGACCGAAGCCAGGGATTCCACCACCGATAATTTTATTTGTTGAGTGCTTTCATCCACATGTAAAAGGACTTCATCAGAACAAAAAAAGAATGGCACTACTACATTAAATAACCCAGCCCATAATCTGATTGGATAATACCCAAGCTCTCATTTAAGTAATACTCCCAAGTCTTTACATTTAAAAAAACATAAATATATATGCCAGCATCCCACCTTTTTTAAAAAATATGTATACATGTATAAATATATATCCATTCATATACACACATCAAGAATTTTTTAAAACTAACTCGATACAAACATAATAATGTCACCATTTAAAATACTAAACTAAAACACTACATGTTGTATATATATATATATATATATATATATATATATATATATATATATATATATATACACGCGCGCACGCACACACACACACACACACACACACACACACACACACACACACACACACACACACACACACACACACACTGTTAGGTTAGTTAAAATTCCCTTGAGCCACATTAGATCTAAAATAAAGGATGTAGTTATCCGACTTATAATTCTGACCCTGCCTTTAATTTGAGAACACTACTAATAGAACATTGGTCGTTTAAACCAGAAAATACAGTGCCGTTCAGCCTTGGTTGCCATTGCAACTCTTGAAATGTAACATCTCATTGTAGGAGCCACCTCCCAAGTCCTGTTGTACCTGGTCTATAATGACAAATTTGAATACATATTTATCGTTTCCTTCAATACGTTTGTATAGTGCATTATTCTTATCTTTTCTCCTAATGCTGTACATATGTTGATATATTCTGTTCCTAAAACACAATTTTGTTTTTCCTGTGTAAAAACCTTGACACTCTTGACACAGGGCAACATATATTATCCCCTTAGACCCACAATTGTATTTCCTTTTTAAGTGTATACATCCATAATTTCCAAGTTTTAATGAGTCTACTTCAAGTATGTATTTACACTGATTCAATACCCACATTTGGATATTTTTACCCCTAATATAGAGAAATTCACCCTTTCTACCATATTTTTAATGCAGACATCTCTTTTGCACACAATATTAGGTACAGGTCCAACAGTGTTTTCCCATTCTTTGTTCACTTGAAAAATACACCAATT
Organism: Protopterus annectens; assembly: GCF_019279795.1. Classification (NCBI taxonomy): domain Eukaryota; kingdom Metazoa; phylum Chordata; order Ceratodontiformes; family Protopteridae; genus Protopterus; species Protopterus annectens. Next base: position 1,730,966,466 of record NC_056737.1, read on the forward strand.
ATTTTCCGTGACTTGTTTAATGTTATAGAAGTTGTTGTTAAAAGTTAAAACTAGGGCTCTATTAAAAACCTCAATTCTTTTCACCCTGAAAATCATTCACAGTGTTCACAATCTCCCCTTTTTACCTAATAAGGGAACAAAATGTCCATTCTTTTTCTTTTTGTCATAACTTCCTGAAAGATCTCCTGTAGGAAATCATCAGGGTACCCTCTCTTCCAAAACATATACTTTAAAGTGGTACTTTGATTCCCAAACTCTGTCTTCTGAAACCATCCTTGCTAACCTTACCATTTGCCCTTTTACTAAAGATTTCTTTAGGTAGTGCGGATGGCAGCTAGAAAAATGTAGCAGTGAGTTAGAATATGTCTGCTTTATATATATGTATGTATATATATATATATATATATATATATATATATATATATATATATATATATATATATATATATATGATTCAAAAATTGCCCTTTCTCTATTTTTCCAAATGGTTATGTCCAAGTAATTGACACTCTCACAGGATGTAACCATCATAAACTTAATTGGTAGTTTGGTGGAGAAAGTTGAAAAATTCCTCCAATCTGTCCAAAAAATGACTGTTATCCAAGAACCTCCCATAAAAACGCCAAGAATCCTTGAAGCCAGATTTAAACACATAGTTCGACTCCCAGTATACCTAAACCATATTGGCAGAATTAGGGGCACACACTGCACCCATTGCAACCCCTGTCTGTTGCTTGAAAAGTTGGCCTTCAAACACTATGAAATTATTAAGTACCAGTTCCATCAAGGATCTCAAAGTCAAGGCCCTACCATGGTCCATCCCTGCACATTGCCATAGATAGGAATAAAACCAGTCGACCCCTATTTCGTGTGGAATCGCTGAGTACAGGTCAACAATAGCTATCATCGCAAACAATAAATCATTCCTGTATAGATCTGGGGAAATCCTAGACAAAAAATCCCATGAGTCTTTTAGACATAGGACATACTTCTGTAGTAAGCACTTTGTGTAAAAATCAATACATCTGGCTATAAAAAAGGTCTTGGAGGCTCTGGTATCCACAATGGGTCTGAAGGTGGGATTATTTATGTCCTTGTGTACTTTGGGAATGACAAATAAAAACAGGTATTTTTGGATTTTTTTACTTGAAGGTTAACTATATTCTGGGGGAAATATTTGGTTATTCAAACTGAGATCTTCCAACAAAAGGTCTATTTTTTGGAATGAAATATTAATTTCATTGATACTAGATTCTTCATATGTATCACTGAACAGCACCGTAAACATCTTATTGATGTAGTTATTTTTGTTCATGATAACAATGTCCCCTCCCTTATTAGGCTTCATAACTCTGATATCATCTTTCTTGCATATTTCTTTTAATAAACCAGTTTCAACATCCATTAAATTACTTACTCTATACCGTCTGCTACAATTAAGTAGCTGTCTTATATCAGTTTCACAAATCTTTTCAAAAGTAGATGCAACTGGGGCCAATGGAGGATTAAATATCTACTTTCACAAACACATTGCAATATACATCTGCTTTAGGCAGTGCATAGAATGACAGTCTGTGAATGATACCGCTCAGTATTAAAAGTGCACAGAACATATATATAGCACATCTGTTGGAAATTCTCAGAATATTTCATTCAAAGATGCTGGACATTTTCTTGGAAATGTAGGCATGTGTTGTGGTTGTTGCTTTCCTGTCACAGAAAACAATATTTCTGAGTCCTTCTGGCAAACTATTTGGTTTGGTGTAACAAAGTAATGATGTTGATGGTGATGAAGATGGTGCTGATATGTTTTGTTTGTACCTCTTTTCCAGGTAAAGGTGATGCTGAGGGACAAGGATTCTGTCAAGGAGGTTTCAGCATTGACTTTACAAAGGTATGCAACACTGTAATGTCTGCTTTCTTTCTGTTTCAGAAATAAATTGTGTTAGCTAAACAAATTCTCCTTTATCAAAAGAGTAGTAGAGAGAGGAAAAATGATAAATTAAGTACAGAGAGGAAGAGTTCATTGTGATCATATTACATATTACCTTTTTGCAATTATTCTGTATGTGTTATTCATTTATATTTTCATTACATTATAAGAACTGCTATTGAGTGTACATTTATTTGTTTTGAAACTAATATTCTCTTTGAGCAAATGGACTAATGTGAGAATTGATTTGTTAAAATGAGTTATATATAGGTGATGAGTAAGCCAAATCAGGTAATAAGCTTGCCTGTATAAAGACATTCAGGTTTTCTGTAAGGTTTCTGACTTAAAGTATGGTTAACCTTGGAGAAAAATGTAATTGTTGATGAATATGCTGTCTTATCTTGTCTTCCTATACCTTTAAAGGATGACTAATATGTCTGTCACTTCAAACTGTACTTCTACTTTACCTTACCTCTTATTGTTAGAATGAGAAGTGTAATTTAGAAAACATACATTTTAGAAAGCCTGTCATGTTTAAATACATTTTGTTTCTGGCAAAATGTAGTGGGATTTGATTGTGCTGCAGTTTTCCATCCAGTACCGCTTTAGTGAGCCTAACACCTCATTTTGTTTAAGGCTGATCATTTTAGAGAGGTGCAGTATTAAACTGGCGTGGCTGTACTCAAAGAATCTTCTAGCACTGAAGATTCTGCAGTCATTGCTGTTTTATTTTGTGTGTGTGTGCATGTGCACCTGTGCTCGGTTTTGTGAGTGTGTGTGTGTGTGTGTGTGTGTGTGTGTGTGTGTGTGTGTGTGTGTGTGTGTGTGTGTGTGTGTGTGTGTGTGTGCCCAAGAGTAAATAACTTGGATTGTTGCAGTGTTCTTGACATACTGCATGGAAACTTATAGAATAGTTTTGACTTTGAAGCAGGGGATACGTCTACCCCAGACTAAATATACCAGACATCCCTTGCATTAGACATTAACAGAATGGTGATGTGATGTCCATAATGGACAGCCGGTCATGTATACTTTTGGGGACGAATGGTAGGAACAGAGGGGTGAAGTTTGATCCAACTATGTCAGCTAGCAGGTTGATTATTTCCTCTGGTTTAGTATGGGTGGTGCCATAACTTAGATATTCCACTTTAGATTTTAGCTGTAGTTAAAAAAATGCTTTGATTTTCCTTGGCTAGGGAGTCTGTTTTTGCTTCATAATTTGTTTTTGAGGACTTGACCAAATCTCTGACTTGTTTGTTTAGAATAGTGAGGGATTTCATCTTCTGATGAGCCTGTTCCCACTTGCTTTTTGACTTTAGTTTCTTTCTTTTGTTATATAGCCTGTGTATACCAGGGGTCTGCTTGGGTGGCTTATTTTTCCAGCAAGACCCGAGTTTAATCCAATCTAGTACTGTTGAATCTTTACAACTACTTAAGTGGCTAAACAGGGTATTGGTGTACATCTCTGCATAAGATTCTGTGTTTTCTAGGTCCGGGGCAGCTTTGAAAATGCCTTATGCCATAGGTCACTAGGAGATAGTTTGTATAGGAAACATTCTTTATTGTTTTTGAGCTTGATGAGGTATCTGGCATTATATTTATTTCAAAGGAGACCATTTGGACTGATCCAATCTTAACAAAGAGGACATTACATGGGGGGGGTAATGCTCCCCCATGTAAGTAAGTTCTATGTCCAGGATATTTGAGCCCCTAGTGTGTGTGCCCACCAGCTGATCCAGACCATTTGCATTGACAAAGTCCAAAAAACTCTGAAACTGCATGTTAATGGTTGTGTATGTTCCCTAGTCAATGGTAGAATAGTTAAACTCACCCATGAATAAAGTATTGGGCTGCATGGTGAGTGATTTCATTAAGTCTAGATACATAGTATATTCTTCCTGGCTCATGGTGGGGACAGGTAGCTAACAATAATATGGTAGGAGATTGTTTATATGGTTAGTTGGACATGGAATAGCTTGAGAGAGTTTTATACTGTTTGACCAGTCTTGAGGTGTAGTTATTCTTTATGAAGATGGATGCATCTCCTCCTCTGGTTCTTTCTTGCTCAGTTGGTGGTTTGAATGTATGGAAGGCGTTGTAGCCTTGAACAACTGGGGAGCTTTCCATGGGTTTGAACCATGTCTCAGTGACCACACAGATGTTAACATTTTCCAAGGTGAGGAGTGCTTCTAGGGAATGAAGTTTATTGTTTAGACTTTTATCGTTGAGTAGCAGTACCTTGAGATAATCAAGAAAAAATTGTTACATTCGGAGGTTGGTTACTTTGACACTGCCTAAAAAGCTCTGTAGGGGTGGCTAAAGCCTTTGCCAGCATCCAGAATCCTAGAGGAGCAGACCATCTTTGGCAAAACAGCCTGGCCCATCAATCACATCCTCCATGGCTGACATATATTGGATCCTCTTGAAGTGGTACCAAAAGTTAAGCCCGTTGTTAGGCAATAATTTTTTGTTTGTATTGTGTCATCATCCTTGGTGAAGGTAGAATGCTGCACAAGGCTAGGCTCATAGCTGCCGGTGACATAGTCTGAGAGCTAAAGTCATGTCTCTCTTCATATTGTCCAGGGAGGTACATCTCAGGTCATTCACACCCACATGAACAAAGACAGAATCACATAGTCGTAATGGTAATTGTGGCTTAGTGACTTCACTGCTTGTGTGGTAACGGTAACCTCCTTATCCGTTCTGTTGAGTGGGGCATCCATGTGTATCAATATGGAGTCTCCTATGATCAGTATGTTAGTGTACTGTATGGACTTGTTTTTTTGTGACAGTGGCATGCTTATTATTGTGTGTTGTGGTGGTTGTTTGCTTTGATGTGTGTGTATGTGGTTTCTGAAGGCAGCATTTGGGAGATCTCTGAATTTTTGTTAAGTTACTAGTGAGTATCTCTGCATATGTGAGTGTGTGCCAAATCCTTACTTAGTGTGGGAAGTGATGTTTGTGTGCTGACAACCTGATTAGCATTTGATTTGTCTGTGTATGAGTCTTGCCTTCATTTTCATAGTATAACTGCATCTGACACATGGTATTTAAGGATTTATTGATTGTAAGTATACACGAGACAATTGCTACATTGCCTCAGAGTGCCCATGTCCATCAAACTGGCTACAGAGATGGTAGGAAACTGCCATCCATAAACTCTCTGGCGTAGTTACCAAACAACAAGCAGTTCTGAACAATTTGCACAAGCACAAACAAGAGGCTTCTATACCAGGCAAAAAGGAACAGGCTTTAAGCTAACTACCAATCAGGAAGTCGAGCAGTAAGGCTTCCACCAGCAATCCCCAACTCATATAAGTTTAGATCAGCACACTTTTGCCACAAGAGTGCAGAAGAAAAAAACTTGTTAATGTAAAGTGACTGATCTGGAGTTCAAGAGGAAGAAGACCACACAATCTAGATACAACAGCCCTGACTAACTGATGCAACATAATAAGTACTTAAAGCAGCAGTAGAATAGCACTTTTTATTTTAAGTGCAGCAAATACAGCAAGCATCACAGCTCATTTATTTAGAACTTCTCTGTGTCTTGCTGGACACCTATGCCTACAAGACCTTGGTTTGCATCTAAAAGCATCTGTGGCTCTACAGAGCTGATAACAAGTAGTTTTTGCACTTGCTGTATCTATCTTGGTGCTATTTAACAGTTTTGTGTTTACTGATTTTGTTGAATTTATCACTGTTTTTCAGCCTGCACATGTTAAAGAAACACCATCTGTCTGTTACTGTACTGCTGTTACATTGTTTTCACAGTATTTTATTATTTTGTAACTTCCTCTGATACTGTAAAAGCTGTTCTGAGTTTGCCAAAGTTCTTCTGAGTTTGCTAAAATATTTCTAAGTTTTGCAAAGCTTTCTGTATTTGTAGATGTTTGTGAACTTATTTTCAAGGATTTCTGATACTGCAGGAGTTTTGCCTTTTGTTGTAGAGCATTTGTTACTGCACTTAACCTTCTCTTACAGTTTAACTCAACCCTTGGGTTGCTTTTCTTCCTGCAGTATGATTCCAGTACAATGTAGGTACTTGAAACCTGTTTGTACTTTATGCAGCTTGCATTTCTTCACTTTGGTATTAAAGGAAGGGAAAAGACCACACACTTTTTTTAAGCTTAACTTCTCGGTAAGTTGCAGAGGAATTTGTCTACTCCTGCATGACATACCACAGACACAGAGAGATTTGTTGTCAGAAGCTCAGGCTGCTGTAAAAAAGACAAAGAGGTGTGAAACTGTTTTCCATTGTCTTTATTGCAGAGTGGAAGAGAACGTACACTGATTCACAGTAGTTTACAATGTAGCCATGCCTTCCATAGCAAAAGAGAGCAATTAGATCAGTCAATGGTTCAAAGGCAGTTGTCACCTCTTTTGACAAATTTACATAAGAAGTATCACTGTATTAAAATGCTAAGCTTTAAAGTTTGTTTGCTGTTTATGCATTTTAAGATGACTTGAATGTATGATCAAAGATGTCTGTGACATTTAGAGAAAAGTCAGAAAATATTTTTTCTTGTAATTCTTGTGAAGTACCAGCACATTTACCAAAGTGTAGGGGGAGGCGCTGTCAATTCATCTTGGACTACAAAAAGATACTTTGAACAAAGGCCTGCAAATTAGCAACTGTTCTGTTTGCATCTGTATAATTCCTTTGTATAGTAAAAGCAATCCCCGAGATGCATACAAATGAAGGCCATTCAAGAAATAAAAGCAGTCCTGTTTCAGACAGTATATAAGATGACAGTGACTGACACGAATCCCGTTATATGCCAATGGAATGGGAATACACCACTACTTCCTTATGTCTAGCAAGACTCCTATAAAGCAGACTTGAAATGGATTATGGGAAAGCGAAAGTCTTGAATAAAAATAAGATCACATTGATATGTTAAACCCCATTGACAGCCATTTTGCAGAAAACATATTAAAATTCTATAAGAAGCAGTCGGAGTGAATTTTAGACATTAAAATAACTCTGAAAACAGAGATGGAGTGAAACAATATATATATTTTAGTTCTAAGGTGGAATTTTCCTTTAAGCTCAAAACCAGTGTGCTTTACATTAAAAGGGTTTTATTCTGCACTCTAGTGGGAGCAGAAGGCTGATTCAACACACCAGAGTTGGGAACTGCTGGTGGAAGGCTTATTGTGTGTTTATTTTATTGGCCTGAAGGCTTAACTCTGTAAAATTCATTCATCTTACTGGTATAAAAGCCTCACAAAAATGAGGTTACCCATGCCTTGTATGTAAGCAAACCTGTACAGTTTAAAATCCTCTATAGGAAACTCTCTCCACAGTCTCCCATTGTTCAGAGCTGCCCAAAGAGTTGACAGTTTGCACAGTGGGCAGTGCCACTGCAGGTTATCTTATAATATACTACTAAACACTCTCACTTAGACCTGTAAGCGACAGTCTCCTACTCCTTCCTATCTACTAAGAATCTGGTGTAATAGGTAGGCACTTCCCTGTCATCTCTGTTTCTGACCTAGTGGATATGGGCATCCTGATATAGTGTAATAACTGCCTTATATTCACTGACAACTATTTAATTTTAGAGCAGACAAACAGTGCATGAGAGATGTAGATACACAGTGTCATTGGATGCAAAACTCTCACATACACACACACACGAAAAGTGCAAAGCAGATTGTCAGCATTACACCCAAAATCTCACTGACAGCACTAAGGAAAAACACACAGAACTACATATGAAGACATACTTAAATATAATCTACCCAGACCTCTAAGACTTCCTAAAATCATCTCTCAGTGGCCCTGCACACACTTAAAAAGCATAGCACCTCACACAACACATAACTCTGAAAATCATACTAGGCCAGCTTCCGAGCTCATAACACGACACACCAAACAGCCAAACATTCTAGTTATTGGGAATTCCATTGTAAGATATACTGATATCCCCTTTATCAGGCTAAACAAGGAGAAGATCCCAGTGAGCTGTCTGGAGGGTATTATATGCTCAAAGTTTTAAAACTTTGACGCTCATATAACTGACCCTATATAAGCGAAGTTTTAAAACTTCAAACATATAAAAAAAAAAAAATAACAAAAACGACCTACTTGAATGCTGTAAGGAGGGGGGCAAGGCACTCTGCATCCCCCACACCCCCCGCTACTTAAATATACCATCTCCAAGATCGCACTACAGTGAAGTGAGATTGCTTTAGGGAATATTTCCCTTTACTTCACCATAGTGCGATTTCAGAGTTGGTATATTTAAGTAGTGGGGGGTGTGGGGGGTGCAGGGGGTTTACCCCCCTGCTCAAAGTGTTCAGGTAGGTTGTTTTTGTTTTTATTTATTTTTTTTTTAATATGTTTGAAGTTTTAAAACTTTGCTCATATAGGGTCGATTATATGAGCGTCGAAGTTTTAAAACTTTGAGCATATAATATAGACCCTGTCTGGAGCCAGGATCCACAAGCTCATGCATGCACTTAGGTCTTTAAACCACAAGTACCAGTATGACATGGTCATAGTCTATGTGGGAGTAAATGACTTAAGATGGGTGGCACAGTGGTGCAGCGGTTAACGTTGTCGCCTCACAGCAAGAGGTTCTCCGGCTCAATTCTCGGCTGGGGTGCCTTCTGTGTGGAGTTTGCATGTTCTCCCTGTGTTCGCGTAGGTTTCCTCCGGGTACTCCGGTTTCCTCTCACATTCCAAAGACATGCATCTGGAGCATTTCTCCCCGGGCCTCCGCTGAAAACAGGCTCTGTGGAACCTAGTCGGACATTCCCGGTCAACAAATGTTAAATAAAATAAAATAAAAATAAATGCACTTCACTGGACTCTATGAAGAGAGAAGTGATGAAGCTCTCTGAATGTGTGTCTCAGGTGGGTATGAACTTAGCTTTAAGTAGCATCCTACCTTTACCAATGATGATGCCACAGTACCCACAAAAAATGATTGACTTCAACAACTGGCTTAGTTTCTGGTGTCACAGCAAAGGGATCCAATATCTGTCAGCCTGGTGAGACATGATCTGCAAACCATATTGCTTTGCCAGAAATGATTTGCACTTACACCACTTTGCTTCCAGATGCTGTCAAAAGCTTCATCTATTCCCATAGTACCTTTTTTAGGCCATGCCAAGTTTTTAAACCTCAAACATAACAAACATCACTCATGACTACCTAAAGTTACCTGCTGCTCAACACAAGGAGTTTAAATAAAAAAATTCACTTCCTTGAAGCACTCCTCACCTTGGAGAATGCAGACATACTTGTAGTCAAGGAAACATGGTTTAAAACAATAAAAAGCACCCCAGCTATCAAAGGCTACAATGCCTTTCATACATTTTGATCCCCCCTCGTGTCTGGATAAAACAAAGGGAGGAGGTGTCTCAGTGCTTATAAAGAGCAAGTACACTGCTAGACTGGTCCAACAGCATGACTCGCTTAAGCTGCTCCATGCCTGACAAGCCATAGGTGCAATGCCCTATTGTATCCTTGCTAGCTATAGATCCCTTAGCATGTGTCTGAAAAACCACACCTCCTACCTAAAACTACATCCACAAGTCAAATGGTACAAGAGTTACTTGCTGTAGGGATCTTAACAAAACATGCTGGAGAGACAGATACATCTCCCAGAGATTGCCACTACTCTGCAATAAACTTCCAATTCACATGAAGCAGAGGTCCTCAATGACCCTGTTCAAGCGCAACCTGGACAAATGGATGGGAGAGCATAAATTCACCCCTGGGGTGGCAACCATGTCCCTCATGGTCAGGGTTAATTGTTGTTTATCATAGACTTGTTCTGGGAATTACATCCTTCTAACTAAAGATAGTAGAGGCACATCAGGATTAACATAGCTAGGCTTGTAAGGGCTGTAGGGCCGCTAGCCTATAACCTCATATGAACCTAACAAAATCTCTTGACATTCAGCCTAGCACCATATTTATGGGTGACTTCAACTACTCTTGCATAAACTGGGAGATGTATACAACACATAATTCACTTGCTCAGAGGATCTTGGACTTCATCAATGGAAACACCCTGGAGCAACTAGTTAGCTCCCCAACTAGAGGTATAAATATCCTAGACTTAGTACTCGGTAAAATGCACAAAAGCAGTCCAGACAAGCACCGTAAAGTCCAAAAAAATGTTAAAGTCCTTGTTGTGAAGGCTGTTTGCAGTACAAGCTGCAACACTGAAATTGAAATCCACTTGCACGTATAAAGCCACATTGAAGTCGGAAGAAAACTTGAACCTTAATGCACTTTATTATTAAAACAAGCGTTTTCGCTGTGGTTAAAACTACAGCTTCATCAGAGGCAAAAGTAGAATGCAGTGTCAGAGTCAGGTTTTTATACAACACACCCTCGCCTTAATTAGTAATGCAATCACAATGAAGGCGTGTTAGCAGCATTTCTTGCAAAAGTAAATTCAGGGAATGAAAGCTCTGTTTAGGAGCATTCTCAAAAGTGTGTAGTTTCATACTTTTAAAACAGTTGAAAACCATAAAACATTGATGCATCAGCAGTTTGTTACTTTCATACACCAAGGAAATGTGCATTAAAGCATGAAAGTGTGTAGAAAATATATACACAATAAAAGCAGTCTAAAAACAATGCATAACAGGTCTGCATATAAAAATGTTTATAGAAAAGTGTTTGTAAAAAAGTATCTAGTGAAATCACTACCTGCAACTATAGTTGGAAGCCTTGCTAAGTGTAAGTCTTAAAAGTAGTGAAAAGTATATGTTACTACAAATTACTATTAAAGTAAAATAAAATGAAGTGAAAAGTGAAGTGAGACAAAGGTAAAGGAGTTATCTTTTATAGCTCCTCATTTTCAGGACACAAGCTATATTGCAATGCTCATTCAAACCTGGGTACGAAAATGAGTCTAGTAATATTTGCCATTCTAGCTCCTTATTCTCCAAAAAGAGAGGTACTGGAACCCCTCTTTCTGTTTTCTTGACCTGGTCAATTGCAATAAAATGAAAGCTATGTCCTTGATGTTTCATTACGTGTTTAGCTAAAGCGTTTTCTTTTTTCAGTTTCCTTATGGCATAATCATGTTGGTACAGCCTGTCCCGTAGTCTCCGGTCAGACTTGCCTATGTAAAATGCTTCACAGCAGTTACACTTAGCTAAATAAACTATGGATCTAGAATCACAGTTAAGCTTATGTGTAATGTGGTACTTTTTGTTGCGTATTATAAAGGAATTGGAAGCCTTCACAAGATGGCGATAGTTACATGCCCCGCACTGAAAACAGCCTTTTGTTCTAGTCATTAGCTCCGTCTGTTTACTTCTTTCTAGCAAAGTTTTCAAATTATTGCCTCTCCTATATGCTATCAGAGGTTTTGTGCCTAACTTGTCCATGAGTTCCTCATTATTCGTTATGTAATACCAATTTTTATAAAGTATAATTTGAATATTCCTCGAGTCAATACTGTAATTTGTGATGAAACTATTTACAAACGAGGTCCCTGTTATATCTCAGTGTTGGAGGTTGCCCTAAGAAAAAGGGTATGTTCTCCCCAACCCTCGGATTAGCCTCTAAGTCTTCCTCTTGTCCACTGAAAATTTTGTGTGGAAGTAAGGGTAGAAATTGACCTTCCCTTCTTTTATTATTGATCTCATCCAGTATTTCTTCAAATAAAGTATTTGGGTATCCTCTGTTGGTGAACATTACTTCCAAGATTTTACATTCTTCTTGGAATAGTATCTCATTACTGCACATCCTGGCTGCTCGAATTAGCTGTCCCTTTATAATAGCCTTCTTTTGCTTGAATGGGTGGCAGCTGTTGTAATGTAAAAAGGAGTTGCAGTAGGTTGGTTTTCTGTATATCTTTGAAGAATATTCACAATTGTTAACTTCTTTATACAAGTGAACATCAAGGTAGTCAATGCTTAGCTCTGAGAATTTAGATGTGAATTTTAAAAAGTCAGTTGTGTTATTAATAGAAGAAACAAATTAATTTGCTAGTATCTCATCGCCATCAAAAAGGATGAAAATATCATCCAGGTATCTTGTGTAGAACTTGATGCGGTTTGTTGTGTTAACATCCTTAAGAATGTTGTCAACCTCCCAGTAGGCCATAAATAGGTTAGCTACTGTAGCACCACATGGGGACCCCATAGCTACACCTTGTTTCTGGAGATAGTATTTCCCATTGAAGATGAAGAAGTTGGACGTAAGTATGATGTTTAAAAGTTGGGATACTAAATCAATTTCATTTTTGGGTGCTCCCAAACGATCTAACATTAGTGAAATCCATTCAATAGCCTCCAGGTGAGGTATAGACGTGTATAGATCTATGACGTCAATAGTAAGGAAGTTCAGTGAGTCGCTGTAATCAATTTCACTTATCTTTTTTAAAAATGTCCACGAGTCCTTGCAAATGTGTGATATTTTCTTAATATATTTGCTCAGGATAATTTCTACAAGTTGGGCACTGGGGTATGTAAAAGAGACTCGGCTATCAATCAATGCCCGGATTGGTGGATTAACCAAGTTTTGTGAATTTTTGGTATACCAAAAATTACTGGTGTCCTAGGCATTGTGATGTCAATGTAATTGTAGGTGTCAATATCAATGCACCCACTAATAAATAGGTCCCTTAAAAAACCCCTAGTCCTAGAAATTGACATGTTCATCTCATTCAGTGACGATGAACTATAAGCTGGACTATCGAGGACAGTTTCCATTTTACTAATATATAGAAAGTTGTCAAAGATTACAAGCCCACCTCCTTTGTCAGGTTTTACTACCCTGACCGGTGCTTTACATAAGTTTTCTAAGCTTTGTAGTTGTTCTTCTGTGATGTTATAGTCTAACTGGTCGTTTTTAGTATGTGAAAAAGTGACCATTTGTCTGAGGTCCAATTCACAAGTTTTTTCAAAAAGTGTTAAAATGTTGTGTAGTGGGGGGTTATAAGTACTAGCTAATTTCAAATTAGTATTCATGTTAGTAACATCATTGTTAAACATTACATGCAAATTCAGTTTCCTGACAAAGCATTTCAAGTCAATCAACGTCTTAACAAGGTTACATTTAGTTGTAGGAACAAAAGTGTTCCCGAATGCTAGTAGTTCTATCAGGGATGGAGGGACATGAAAGCTAGAAAAATTATAGATTTTAAAGTCACCTTTTTCATTCGTTAAGATACTTAAGTCACCTAGC